>NC_051129.1:9517928-9817928 GCF_014839805.1 Manduca sexta
GCACGGACCATAAAACAGGCGGGAACTGGCCGCGTTTATGATCCAGTAATAACGTGCCGTGACAAGGCCGCCTTTGGTGATAGACGTAACGGGAGAAGATTTGACGGTTGGTTATCGCCGTGGTGGGAATGGTTTCGAAATTTAAAATTTATACATCATATTTATAAGGATATTTTTTAAGTTCTTGCTGACGGTGCGTGGAAAAATTGTCTATCCCTATATATTAATAAGTACAAAAAAGTATTACCTTATTTATCTCTATTGAGCGCACGGAGGACAGATATTAGCATAATTAAAGACTATATAGAGAAGGGGAGAAAATATAGATTTGATGTATAATATATACAAATACAGGTATTAAATTCATCGAACGAATTTCGACTACTGGAAAATCACTAGTTAACTAAATGTATGCATACGATTTCTATGGACTCCTAAGCGATAGGATAGAGCGATTTTAATAGAGTTTTTTTAATATAGTATCCTGTGTAGTTTGGTATTGGTAGTGATTGGACCATAGAACTTATCTGTTTAATAAATAATTCAATTATTATTGCTACTCGTTGCAAAGCCGTGGCCGGTTGACAGTTAATAAGATTTTTGGCTTACAGCAAATTGTTAGATTTAATAAAAATGTTTGTACTGTTAATTTGGATATACAATGACTTTTTTGCCTAATTCAATATATATATTTCTAAAGTTAAAATTTTAGTAAACTGATTGAACTCGACCTATAAAGCAATACTCTCGTTAATGTATTTTCGAAGCCCCAGAGATACCGCAAGGTAATCTGGATTTTCCGAGACTCGAAATAATTACGATGATGATCATATCGTGTCGTGTCGTTGATGGAATTATAATTGTAATTTCATTTGCGAATGTTTGTAAAAGTCGCTCGGGCGAGTGTTTTTGTATGAGATGGCAGTTCCGTAGGTTTCGGTGGCTGTGAGTAATTATTTTTTTACTTTTAACTTTCATATATGTTATACGGTGCATAGATTTAACATATTGAAAATGAGAATCATTTACCCTTCCTTGCATTGGCGTAGTTGAGTTATAAGTAAGATTTAAGTCAAAACTTTATATGGAACATTAAGTCATAAAATATTTAATTTAACGTAAAACTCACTTAAACTGTTTTCAATAAAAATACACATTGCAATCTTCAATCTGTTTTCAAGAATGAACCAATTAAAACAACTCATTTGTGACCGTTTAAAATAAACTTTGTTCTGATTGGTCCATCTTTGAGATAGAGCAAAATAAAATATAAAAAATTGCGGAAGAAAATTTAAATATAAAAACCCCGATAATATCCGAAAAATAGTTTAATTTTAAAACAATCTAAACTTAATTAATATTGCTATTGTTTTTCCTGCACTGAATAATCTTTAATTCAATTATACCATATGTTTCTCTAACCTAACATATAATAATAATAATATCAGCCCTGTATTATATACTTGCCCACTGCTGAGCACGGGCCTCCTCTACTACTGAGAGGGATTAGGCCTTAGTCCACCACGCTGGCCTAGTGCGGATTGGTAGACTTCACACACCTTCGAAATTCCTATAGAGAACTTCTCGGATGTGCAGGTTTCCTCACGATGTTTTCCTTCACCGTTAAAGCGAACGATAAATTCACAAAGAATACACACATGATTTTTTAGAAAAGTCAGAGGTGTGTGCCTTTGGGATTTGAACCTGCGGACATTCGTCTTGGCAGACCGTTCCACACCCAACTAGGCTATCGCCGCTTAACCTAACATATACTTCCAAATTATTGTTATAAGAACGACAAAATTCTACCAAAGTTAAAATTAAAGTCAAATTGATAGGTCCTATTTGCCATTACGTCATAGAACCCTAAAACATTCGTCTGGCCTACAGAACACTACCGTTCCACATATCATCGAGCGGGTTAAATTGGTATGGCCCGAGGTACGAACGGTAAAGTTGATGCCGTGATCGCCGCTGGCGTCTCCCAAATTGATACTTGAGCGCTGCACTGGCCACATTGTCTTAGATGCCGTGACAGGCTGTCGTTAAAACACTTTCTATTCGTGGATTTGAACGGAATTTGCTGTACAAATTGTTTTGATCTCATCTATGTGGTTTGGTGAATATTGTAGACGAGGTTGTTTATGAGACTAGACGGAATAAATAATTGCGGAAGTAAATTTAATAATAGTGTTTTTTTCTTTATTAAAGACAATAAGCACTCGTTAATATGTTACATAAGTACTCATCTCAATATAAATTCGCATTAATCTATACAATATATAAAGATAAAGAGTTTGTTTGTTTGTACGCGCTAATCTCAAAAAAGCTACATTACTTCTGAGTGTTCCAGGTTCCTTTTATCCCGGAAAAACTTTTCACGCATGCGTAGACAGAGGCAAAAGCCAGTTCTTATATACGTCTATAATTCTTATTTACGGCTCGTATAAATTCTTTCCTCATTCGCTACAAGTTTGAAGCGAGCATTTTCCGCTTTGTGCGAATCGCGGAGTTAATAATTTCCCATTATCGTTTTGCAGAACCGGCGGCGTATATTCAGTCACTAGATATCTTATTACTGAATATATTTTGTAGTAATACCGGTGCTATTTATTGGATTGAGCCGTGAGAGTGTTAGCGCGGTAGCTGGTCAGGTGTAATGTAAATAAATTGAAATATTGTTCGTGCAACCGCGGTTTTTAGTAACGGTTCGTTTCTTGTTATGTTTATTTTGGTGTCAGAAGATGATAATATTGGATATATAGGATATTATTGTTACTAAATAATAAGTAAAGAATATATTTTTTTTCTATCTTAATGCATAATATGTCGCTTTGTTTGTCGTTTTAAACAGCAAAATATATTTTTTTATATTGAAATCATTTATTTTATTCTTCTATTTTTTGTAATAATCGATTTATGCTCATCGTCACACTTGTATTGTAACACGAACAATGTTTTCAAAAATGGTTTCCAAAATTTATTCTTTGGAAATTAAATGATAATAGAATAAAGATGAAATATACAAAACGATCAGCCGGTTACGAAACGCTATGTACACAATTTAAATTAAATTCTAAAGTTATTAATAACATTTTGTACATTTCCATTCTGTTTCCGCACGTTCATATTACTAGCAGTCATAAATAATGCACTTGTTTGCGCGTGCGTCCGCAACGATTGATTAAATTGCATTCGGCCCGTGCGCGAATCCAAATGATACTTGAAGCTTATCGCTTTATTGCGCAATAGTTATTTATGGCGCGTCTGCTTGTACATGCATGGAATGTAGTTTTTACTACAATACCAAGCCCCTAATATCCCTTTAAAACGAATTATGGATCAAAACATTAAACTATTTTTCAGATTTATCGCGGTTTTAATATTTTAGTTTTCTCCCGACGTTTCGAAGACTTTACAGCCTTCGTGGTCACGGGGAGGGGTGGGGAGAATCTGAAATAAAAATCCGAAAAATAGTTTAATTTAATGTCTAACATTCGTGTAAACATAAGAGAACATTATGTATTAAAACGTCAATTTGAGACATTCTTCAAAGGTAAAATATTGTCATTACATTGATTTAAGGATAAACGCTTCGACAGAATTATTTAACGTCAACTTTAAAATGAATTGGCTTGCTTTGGAATGTACAAAATATCTTGCGCAATGATGTTAATAAAAATATAAATAATTTCTCATTGTAAAATGGGATCGTAATTCAAAATAACACTTCCTCTTAAATATTACTCAGTTTCTTGCACAGGCTGTTTGACTTATAAAATACTTTATGACGGTAACAAATATTGCTAGTTTTATGTCAGGGATGCGCCGTGGACGCCTTTCT
This sequence comes from Manduca sexta, assembly GCF_014839805.1. Classification (NCBI taxonomy): domain Eukaryota; kingdom Metazoa; phylum Arthropoda; class Insecta; order Lepidoptera; family Sphingidae; genus Manduca; species Manduca sexta. Next base: position 9,521,773 of record NC_051129.1, read on the forward strand.
ATTTCTATAGTTTTAACGACGTCCTTTATTATGGTAATTTATTGCTGTTTAATCGATAATGCATGTCGATTGGTTTTATTTGTCGTTCGTGTTTATTACGCGTGTCGTAAAGTTTATTATTGCGTAAAAATGTTTATGAAACTACGATATGGCCTATGGTCTTTAAAAATTGTTCAAAGGGAATATTATGAATATTTATTTGTAATGATAGTATTTAATATTCTTCATAGGAAGCTAATACGAAAAATTAGTATATTTTGTGATAACATTATATTAGTTATATAATAATAAAAATAATTATAAGTTTTTGTTTGCGATTCCGTCAGCATAAAACGTTTTTCCATGATAAAAGTCCTGCTAAATATTGTCTCGAAATAAAAATTACTAATTGCCTTCCAAGGGTCTTATACTACTCCATATCAAATTTCATCGAAATTGGTTCAGTCGTTCAGCCGGAAAGCGTAACAGAGTTTATTTCGCATTTATAGTATAAAGTACAATGGAAGTATAAATTTTAATTCGAAATATAAACCACCATAGACAATAATTTGCTCCTTAATTACCCTAATAACTTTTTTAATCCATGTACTGCCCGGCGGTAAAAAAATGATTAATAAGCCTTATTTCATGCACATTAAAGTAGCCCTCAAAGTGCTTGCAACCATTTGACAATTGACAGTCGAGTGATGGGTTAATGTACTTCCCGAATTGAAAGCCACATCAAAATCGATTACAACACTGCACAAACTAGAATCGCTATCCCTACCTATTGTCACTTGATGATAGTTTTAATGGAGTCGTGTTATAATTCTGATCCATTTGCATAGATATTGCTTGGAAAGTTGTCCGATGATGGGCGCTTACGATACGGTCCGACGCGTGCATAATTTATGTGATGAGATATCGTTAATCTGTGTTGTCGTTGTTTCAGATTTGAATCTTCCCGCGTCGTGCGACATTGTTGCGCCGGTTTGTACTAGGCTTATAATTTTAATAGCTAAATTAATATATAGCTGAAGAGTTTTTTTTGGGCGCGCTAGTCTCAGTAATAAACCGATTTTAGATCATTTTATCACTATCATATATTTCATCAATAGGAAGCTACATTATTCCTGAGTGCTATAGGCTACTTTTTATTCTACGAAAACTTTTCACGCGGTTGAAGTGGCCGGCAGGAACTAGTGTTATAATATGGTTAAATGGCGTAAATAGGAATGAAATTGGTCTTGTGATTTTATGCCGATGTACTGAATTTTTAGTTACAGCTTGACCATTGCTGTTATTTCACGTGTATTTCACCGATCTCATCAAAGTAATAATTTACTTATGATGAATTCAGCATAACCACCTATTTACTTCTTCATTTCTATTTATATTACCTAAGAGAGTTTTTCAGTAATTAAATAAAATCTATCGGACGAATAATTTTGTCTTTCGATACATTTTCGATGGATAAATCTGGTAAAATTATAGTTACCTGATTATTTAAAAATAAACTCTTACTAGAATACATGTGTAATCAGTGTTTCGAGTTATTATCGTTTTTACGCTGTCAAATTTTGTGTTGGCAAAATAAAATGCAGATTAGGTTAATTGCTGACGAAAAGATTATGAGTCAGGCCAGATGTATAGGGAAACTAATTACACACATAAAATCTAAATTGAAATCAACTTTTGCGTGATTTGTGTATCCTGTGAATATGTATGTATGTTATTTATATGTTATATTAGTATGTTATGCCTTTCCTGTTTGTTTTAATTAGAATTTAATGACATTTATGAAATTTAATATTAAAGAGTAAAGCGAACGTAATGAGCGACATGGTCGTTCAATTACGACAAAGCTTCTGAAATAAAGATTATAAAAAAAGTATAGTTGGTCGATGATCGGTGCAGAGATTATGCTCTCTACGTTAGGGGCATTTTACTCTACGTTAGGCAGAACACATCTTTCAAGCGGTGTAGAAACAATTTGACTTAGTATTTACGATAAGCTGCTAGTCGGACGCTAATTGTCCTTGGGTATCCAGTCCTAAGATAATAGTGTTGATAAAACTCAAAAAAATGTTACCTGACGGGATTTGAACCTAGGACTATTCGATGCACATCTCTTATAGGTTGCCACAGGACGAAGGAGACGTAGGACTCTACGTTACTCGATCGTAATTTTAGATTCAAATACAGTTTAAAACAATCCAATATCACTGAGATGTATAAAAATTATCATCCGCATATTAAATTCCGTCAAAATATACTGATGTTTGAAGTTTCTGAACGTCCAACAAAATCATTGTCCGTTGATGATTAAGCATGTGTTGGTTGCGTTCCGAAGTCTCATGCTGGCATTCCTCGGTATGTGACCATGCGGCCAGCGCCGGCCGGTCGTGCGGCACGCCTGCATAATCGAGCCCCGAGCAAGACCTATTTTTTTGGTATGCACCCGGTGAATTTTAAATCGAACATGTCTTTATAAGAGCTGTTTCTATTTCTTGCGCCTTTGCTGTGTTGCGACTACTACGGGATACTGTGAAGTGTGATATAGCTTCTTGTTTTGCATGAATGTGATGTCTTGAGTGGGATACTACGATTGTTTTATAATAGAGATTTGAAGTGACTTTTGCTTTAATGTCTTATGGAGTGTATATGGAGAATCCAAAAAGCATTACTTTGGGCAGGCAACCCGGTCATAAATATTAGCAAAATCCTTTCTGAAACATGCTTGAAAATGCGTGGTGTGTGAACCCTACTTTACAATAGGAAACAAGAAAACATAACACCGTAGACTATACACACTCCCCAGTCTTTCCTCATTATATAGGATATCCAAATTGTTAGACCCACTCAATTTTCAGATGACTATTTCACACTTATATTAAAACGATTTATGTGAACTATGAATCTTCAATACAATCAATTATTCACTAATAGAAAATATAGTTTTAATAAATCATCATTGTCCACTTCAAAGATGCGCAACTAAACAAATCGTTTATAACTTATATCCTACACTGCTTCATCGACCATAAATACTTGCGAACTGCTACTTTCGCTTTCCTAATACATATTAGCAACGAATTATAATAACAGAAGCAAATAAATCTGCGACTCTCTACGTCTACATTACTCGTAATTCATATTATAATTCGAAAACTGGATGAATAATGGCCAAAGGGCTTGTAGTAAGGGCTTTCGCTCGTAACGGTAGCATCGACCAGAATAATCTATTGATGCGGTTGTTTTAGAAATTGAGAGGTTGTCTGGTCGTGACGTTTGTGAGCTTTTCCCGGTACACACTCGACTGGGACCTTTGTGCCGCGTCCGAGATAAATTGTGTTTGATTTTGTGGCCGCCCGTGTAAGTGTTTTGTGTTGGGTTTCCATTGTTTAGCTTTGTAGTTGGGGCGTTTGCGGTTTTATGGATGTAGGAATTGTTTGAGTGAACATTATTAAGGGTGTGAGCGTTGGTTTTGTTTGAATGTGATTTCTTTATGATTGTTTTTGTTATCACCTTTTAAATGAGGTTTTGGAGCATCTAATTTGGTTTGTTAGATTACAAAACAGCAATGCAAGATTGTGAAAATTCTGTTTTATTTCCATACGTGTAATGACTATTTTAAGTCGTGGCTTTGAAAAAAAAAACATATTTTATATTTAGAAAAACACAATATCCTAATACTATCTTTTACCAATTTACCTCATCAAAAAAAAAAGTACAATTCCAGACCAGAATGGCTCATTTTGTGAGAATTTTATTAGCGAATAGATAACTAGTACACGTGCATTTATATCCCTTGTATGCGCTATACGTTATGCCCCGGCTCCGCCCGTCGGACACACCCCTAATATCGGAGCGGGTATCTCACCGTGCGATATTATGCGCCGGAATTTATCTTTTTACCTTGAACAATGCCAATAGATGCGGCAATGTTCTAATTTTTCTTAGAAATTACTTCATTGGTAGAGTTTGTAAATTCGAGTAGGTTACAGGGTCTATAAGGTCGATATTTAAGTGCAGCAAATAATTTTTTTGCAAGTAAAGTTGAAACGCTTGTGTAGAAGGAAATTGTAATTTTTTTTTATTTATTTTTACTTTATTTTAAATCTTATTAGTTATGACATACAAAAACAAAGTGAATGCAAATGGCTGGAGTATTAAAACAGCTGTAACTAAATACTCTATCCCGATATTACGAATTTCGTGACGAATAAGTATAAATTTGGAGGTCCTGATGCATATGCATTTCTGCCTACCCCTACTACAGGCGATCTTACTATAAAATTCGTAACAATTGTACTTTACTAAGTACTTTATAGTCGTTGTTAGATAAATAATGGCTAATTGAATCCCGATGCTATTTACAATGCCCTCGTAGGAATTTGTATCGCCGATGCGTTATTAAGATTACGTCGTGGAAATTATTTTTGATATTAAATCTTTACAAAATGATATTATGATTAGTTTTTGTTCTATTTATTATAGACTGACTAATTTTCAGCTGGAATTAGTTCGAGTATGTTTTTATTAAGAGGTGTTGAGATTGCTTTTGTCATTGTTAAGGAGATTAGATAAACCGCTGAGGTCAGTTTACTCGATTTTACTTATATTGTACCCAAAGATATTAACCTATATAGTTAGTTATAGACCGGAAATCAGGAACAATTTTTTGCTCAAAAAGTTATTACCAATCGGTAATAAGTCGCTGTCTTATTTGAAATGTCCGTATGACAAGATTTCACAGCGTCACAAAATATGCTAAAATTCGCATTAAAATATACAAATCATGGAAAAAATATGTAGTATTTCACATTGATGTTTTGCTATTTCACGGTACATTGAGTAGGCATCACATAAGCGTAACATTTTTGTGTGATAACCTTCCTAATATCCGCTTTATATAATCTTATTATTCGCTCTGTATATTATTAACTCTTTGATTGTACCTAATATTAATAGGAGTTATAATCGTATTCGAAATAACTCAGAATTCTTTGCCGGTTCATATGAAGAGATGGCGTTTGTCACTGTTAAAAACGAGCTACTGAGCCTATAATGTGATTGTTTCTATGACTGTTAAACATTAGTAATATTCGTGTATTCCTCGTCTTACCAAATATTCCACTACTCAAAGTAAAATAACTAAGCCGAGTACATTACTTTGCTTTTCCAAACCAAGCCTGCTAATCCGCAGGCCAAAGGTGGATTAGTATTAAGCCCTATCACCACATTGTTGTGGAGGGTCCTGTCCAACAGTATAATATAATTTACCAGACTTCTTGGATTAGTATTAACCTCATTGTTGAGAAGGCCCGTGTCCGACAGTATAATATAACCAGACTTCTATTATAATGAATGACGTGTACACAAATGTTCCGTGAACGATATGACACAATTGTTAGGTCCCGTTACACGGTGTAATGTCGGAAGGCGGTCCGGTCGCCATATTGATACGGGAGAACATCTAGACGAATGTTGGCCATTTATATCGGTCATTTGGACCCGCCGACCGGTGAGACGGTCGAGTGTCGTGTAGACGTTGTGGGGTTAGGATGAGTGATTGTGCATGGGTTTATCTTATCTGTGCTGAGATTCTATGGAAGGTGTATTGATCAATTTTGTAGGTTTAGAAAGCGTTCAGGTGCGGTTTGGATTCGTGGACTAAAGGTTTCGTAACTGGAACCTTTTGATTTAATTATTAGTTAATAATTAAAATAATTAAAATGAAGCTATTTTTCGGATTTTATCGCGGTTTTTATATTTTGATTTTCTCTCGACGTTTCGAAGACTGCAGCCTTCGTGGTCACGGGGGAAACTGAGGTGTTGTTCATCCGCAAAGTCAAAGTTACCCAGATTTCAAGACACTGTGAGTTCATTTTGCGTAGACCGGACCACCAAAAGCTAAAAAAAAGTTGTATAATTGTTAAATGTAGGTAGATATTGTAACTTTGACATTGCGGATGACCAACACCTCAGTCTCTCTCGTGAACACAAATCATTATTAGTTAATAAGTCGCTTTTAGCAGTAAAAGTAAAATCCTCAGGGAAAGAACAGGTTTCTAAAGATTTTTTTATTTATGTACTCCATTAAGTAGTATTAGACAACAATTTTCGAAAAAAAAATATTTGGGCAAGCTAACGGGCCGGGTGGAGCCCTTGAATAAAATTCATATGAATGCGAGCTCTATTTCAAGTATACAAGGTATATTTTAGGTAAGTATGATTTAAGTTATACCTACGTATGCACTATGCAAATATTAGAACGCAATAGAAGGCGCTATGCAAAAATAACCCATATGAAACAAATTACTTACTAATGATATGGCGGTTTCTCACCGGATTTCATTAACCTAATAACGTGAACTTGAAACACCATCGAGGTTTGATTCCACGTTCCATTTTCAAGACATATATTTTTTTAATGCTTTAAGTTGCGACTTTCGAACCCAACGGTCATCGGTTCTTGGGGTCGAAAGGTTCTAGAGTGGAGGCCACGTACAGGCAAACGAAAGGTCGGACGCCCGCCTACAAGGTGGACGGACGACCTGGCTAGGGTCGCAGGAAGTCGCTGGATGCAGGCCGCTTCCAACAGGTCGATGTGGAGATCCTTGGGGGAGGCCTATGTTCAGCAGTGGACTTCCTGTGGCTGATATGATGAAGTTGTGACTGCTTCAATGGCGTAGTCAGAGGCGTAATTACGTGCCGTAGAGCGCCAATTGCAAATTTATCGAATAAATCCTATCATGAACAACGAGTACCCATATAGATTTCAATAAAAAAATATATTAGTTTTTTTAGGTCCCGAAACAAAGATCCTGATATATTTTACAATATTGTGAGCACCTCTGAGCTTGAGGGCATTTCTCCCTTCATACCGCCCTGTAGATACGTCATTGGGGGTAGTTGGATTGCGGCACGAACGCTGTGTTTGTCACAGGTTCCATCCCGGTTAGAGTGAAATAATATTGCGTGTTTCTGTTCAGTACCATGGTGTCTGAAATTTGTGGCGATAGATTCGTCTCCTATCATATCAACTCTTAGCTTATATTTTCTTATTAAGTTTCATAATGTGTAGTTGCTTAGATGTTCTTTCAAAATATTAGGGCTATCAGTTATATATTTAAAGCACGTACAGCCGTTGGTCCTGCGCCTGATCTCTCTACGGTCATGTCGGGTTGCCGTCTCATTGGACTATGAGAGTGAAGGAACAGAGAGTGCACCTGTGTATTGCGCACACACTTGTGCACTATAATATCTCCTGCGTATCTGGCTGATCTTCGTAGAGATTGACCGCCGTAGCTGATCAGGTTTGGTGGGATTGATTTATAGAAAAATAATAAGTCAATTTTCCACTTCGTTATAGTACTTTCCTAATCTTTATACCATAACTAGCTGACCTGACAGATGTTGTCCAGTCTTAACTATGAATTTGCAGCACGTATTCTGTCAATCGCTGAAATTAACTTTTCTTAAATTTCCTAACGTTCCGCTCAACTTCCTTAACTTTTGTTTCATAAGATCCTTCTCCTGACAATAACAAACACAATAAAAAAAATAGTGAAATCGGTCCAGCCGTTCACGCGTGATGGCGTGACTAAGGGAAATAGCGATTCATTTATATATAGATAATATACCATAATAAAATATTAATTCAGAATTACCTGAAACACAACAAGGAACCGAAATCTTCAACTAATCGTGAACTCCGAAACAGACTTAAAGACTTATCGTCCGCCATAACTAATTACCAACATTCGACTTAAACACTCAGTCAGCTTTTATTATAAATGAGTTCACCAATTAGTCCATTTAAACTTAGATATACCGGACAAAGGGCAGTCTTGAACTTAAGATGTAAGCGTAACAAATTGTTCGCTTATAGGTGGCTTTAATGGAGGAGTTTTGAGCGGGACTGAGTTCTCGGATAATGCTAAAGGCGGTTACTCACTGGACGCATCCGTATAACGATCCTTGTTCTTAGTGCCTTATTAATAATCGTAGCGTACCTCGGTCATAGTTATACTATGTTTTGTCTTGCTTTGACTTAGCACACCACATTACCCTAGGGCTGATTCGGATACTTCACATAGCATTCTTATACATTCTGATTTTTTCTAGCCATTGTTTTATGTAGGGATGGCGTTTGAACACATATCACGCATTTATCCCCGAGGGGCTATGCAGAGGCGCAAATAGGGCACTTATTTTGTGCTAAGTGTGTTCCGTCCATGATAGGGGGATAATAGGGGGCGAGCCAATAGCCATATCGGGCACAAATTCCAGACTCCGGGCTGTTACTGAACAGAAAAAGGCAAATATCACTTTGTCTGCCCTGGGATTCGAAACCAGGATCTCAGAGCGATGCCGTACCGCGCATGCAGTACAACTACCCCACTGAGGTAGATGGCGTTAGCGATAGTTATAATTGTTATAAAAATAACCGGTACAACCGTCAAGGTAATTGAAGATATATTTGTGAACACGACCGCGAAAACAAACCGCAATAGCGTACTTGTAGTAGGCATCGGATGTTAAACCGCAAACGATAATGCCACCCGTTTTTGGGAGTCATATCGTAGGAAACGATCGTATCGTTTGTGGTTGTTTTCGGTAAGTTTATCAGTATGACGTGAAAAAACAGTAAAGTGTCTATTAAATGCTATGTTTTACGGCATAACAAGTAGCTTCTGGAAGAAGAGGCTTTTTATAGTAGAATCCTATTAATGTTGAGTTATTGGTATTGGTATTGGCAATACGGATTACGTAACCCAATGAGACAATGATTACGCTCTTTCAACTGCTAAAAAATTAAAATGAATTCATTGAATGATTTATCGTAACATGATCATCATAAATCTCATTGTAGACAATTGTTTATATTCCAATCCGAATTACTGATTAGCTCCCGGTGTTCACCCACCTTTAGTCGTATTGTTCTGTCCAGGCGGTCGGGCGGACGGTTCGCGCGACGGGTAATCGTTCTAAGTAATGTTCATTAATTAACGACTCTCGCTCCTCGGATTACAGAACTTGGTTGTCCACTCGCGAACAACAATATTTTGTCAACTGACCCGTATGCCGGCCAGTTGTAAGATTTGTTTCGGTGGCGTCTGTGTGTCATTAATCATGATTAGTCGAACGTTTCCAGCTAACTTCTTCGGTATCGTATTGAACTGAGTTGTAATACTTAAAATAGCGGTTATCTGTATTCATTTGGATTCCCTTCTTTTTCCAGCATTTTACTAATTGATCTTATAGGTGTTAGTTGTTATTATTTTTATCACGATGTTACGGATTGGTACTTGATCTCATATTTTACAATAGATTTTGACGCTCTAAATAAAATAAATCGAATTTTAATGCCTTGCATTAGTTATACGTTGGTTTGAAGACATCATCAGTTCACAATAAAGGGAAAAATTTACACTAACTTAGCATTTTTAAACAACTTCACAAACTGCTTATATTGTCTTTGATGCTCATTTTCTATGGTATGTTTAAAAGATTGATATATACATTGTGGAAGTACATTATTCAAGAAACACATTTCCCTTGAGAAACATGCAAATGCTTATGAGACAGTGTTTCGCCGAAAATAAGGCCGCGCCTCGTCACGCTCTATCAAGACAAATCACCTTCATTTGTCTCAGCTGATTGGAACATTCAAGCCATGTATCTTGCTTGATTGTTTCTGCGAACCCTTGCCGAAGTTCTATTGGCTATATGAGATTGAAGATCTCCCATATTTTCTCATAATTTTATGTTAAATACCTTGACGCATTGCATTCGAAAGTTTCATGCGTAGATTTAGACTTCTAATTCTTTTTATTGTTCTTTGTTAGATAAAGGAATTGGTATGATTATAAAGGTTGTATTTAAAAAAATCGCACACTTAGTCCAGACTTTGTACCTATTATTTTGTTGTCATGAGACATAACAACTGATATATGTCTATTCATTTTCACTACTGCCATCCCGGGAGTCGCGTACGGCACAATGTGCAAAAATAAGTATAAAGTGTTTATTGGAGTGTCCTTGATCCTTCGACAGCACTTTTTAATAGACTATTACGGCAAGCTGATAAACAAGCATAGGGGATACCCTGGTGGGAACGTCAAATGTTCGTGGTGCAAAGGACGGGAACATATTTTGACTTGCACTTCGCTGTTTTGCCGTACTTTGATAGTAGCAAATTTTATAAAGCACCGATAAATGCTATAATGTATCACAAAAGCAATTAGATTACAGTTCAAATACGAAGATAAAGGGGCTTCCCAAAATATAGTAATTTCCCATTACAAGTTTAAAATTAAGTCACAAAATGTAACAACGTGCAGAACCTTTGAAGCGAGCCTTACAACATTATGTTTTAATGCGTATATTATATTACACGTAACAATATGGGCGATATTTTAAAAAGTTTTTGCAATATTTCTCCGTTGGTCGGTTCATTTGTTTCCCCGGCGAGGCGCGTCTAGGATTTATTTACAAGCAACATTATCTCGTCCCTTCAAAGCGACTAACGTACAGATATGTATACGTATTAATGGTCTCTTGGCGTCTCATTCATATTTTACACGGTCCGAACATATTGTGTGTAATAATTGGACATGCGTCAAGGGTGTCGTGGTAATGTGCTCGTAAGTTACCCGGTGGTCCACGCCGGTGTCATTATGCCAATCGGGACAATTGAGTGCCGGCCGGGCGGACAGCGTCGCGGCTCGTGATCTATGCGCCGGGTTTATGGGATCGGCTTCTGAGCGAATTAGATCTGTATTTAGTGTCTGGTAATGGAATGTGTGTGGGATGGAAGTAATGGGCGAGTATTGTGATCATATTTGCAATATGCAAATAAACAAATGCAAGATAGAGGTTATATCTGTTTGACATTTAGTTTTACCTGTCCTATTGCTGATTAAAATACATTTAATTTATCTATATATATATAATAATGAGTCCCTATTTCCCTTGGTCACGCCATCACGCGTGAACGGCTGGACCCATTTCACAATTCTTTTTTGTTGTGTTTGTTATCCTCAGAAGAAGTTTCATATGAATGAAAAATTCAAAAAATTGCGCGGCCAATTGGAAAATTTAAGAAAACTTAACGACAATATTAATTTTATATAACTGTCAGTGGTTTGAAATAACTGTCAGCGATCGACAGAATGCGCGCGTGCGTACATAGTTAAGACAGGACAACGTCTGTCGGGTCAGCTAGTCAATATAATATATAAAATATCCTAAGAGTTGTGATAATTAATACGAAAACGAACCTATCTAATTAATAAAAAATCATGCTACATCAATAAACACGCCACCGACCACCAACATGGAAAGCCTCATTCGTATTAACGCTTGTAAATATTACTAATAGTGAATGTACCGTACGGTGCCGTGTTCACACCCACAGCCGTCCGCGTTTGATTAACAGCCGGCTAATGAAATTAATAACCGTTGTGCACAAAGTGTGTCTAGACCCGCCGTTGACAAATGGCCGAGTGTAATATCACGCCAGAGTAATAATACAACGTCAAGTTGTGTCCTTTGTGAGGTGATAATGATGTTTAGGTGGGGATTTAAGGCCTTGTGTGTATAGTGATATTGGTGGTTCGAGGTAGATGAGGGTGTGTGGAAAAAGTGCTCAGGGTTATCTGGTTTTCTGTATGATTTTTGATAGTGGGGAGATGGAGCAGGTTAATCACTTGGTATTTGTTTGGCGCGTATTAAAATTTTCTTTTTATTGCCATAACCATCATGTTAGTCACACAATTCCGAAAGATACGGAAACGCTGTTGGTTTTATATGGAATAGCCATTTGAGTCTCAGTATATCTTAATTACTATATAAAATGCAACAGACGCTGTTTGTTTGCATAAGATATTGGTACTACCCTGAACGAGGTGGACATTCACGCGATAGAATTCTGTTTTTTAACAGCGCGATGTGGCTGTACCACGAAGAGTAAGTTCTCTGAAACTCAATATCATCGCCTGATGGATTACATCATTCAGTCGTATGAAATACTTTTAAAGGAATCAAAATGACGGAGTTTTTCATGTTGTTTCAGTTTCTACTTCAGACTAAGCTTAAGAGACCTTCGCTCTGAATCGTTCTTAGTTGCGATTACAACTAAGGGCTGGAGTAAGTGAAAACAGTATTGTACTGTTGCCTTAGGGCTAAGGATCAATGGAGAGAAACAACATTGAGACCACAGCGGCTCTCAATTTTTTGACCCATCCGCGCTACGATGTCTGACCAGAACGTGTGATGTAGTATCACGCAGCTGTATCGCATTTATCACGGCGCACTTGCCATGCGGACGGGACGCGGGGGAAACGAGATCGTCGCACCGCGCTGCGCCGGCGCACCGATAAATCTGCCGCACTTACCTCGCAAACGGTAAATAACTATGGGATTTCCGCGTGCGGGAACGCGATGCGCCCGAGCATAAATCTATGCCCGTATTGTGATATTGTGTTGCCGTTATGGGACTCCGTGGACGTTGGACGTCTCATAAATACATATGCAAAGCTTATGTCACCTTCTTTGTGGACGTCGGACGTTGGACGCTCAGTTTCGCTTTGTGCGGTTTGCCATTTACGAGTAAATCCTGACGTTGACGTGATTACGATGTCTCGTGTTTACTTTGTGCTGTATCGCTTGTTTATAAATGCCAAGGTCGTTTGTATAGTCCTCAGTTGCCACTAGGAGTTTATGCTTTAATGAGACTGATAACAGTATTTCCATTCACAAATGCCTACACAAACAAATTGTTATGAATAATATTGGTTTTTATTGTTATTTGCTATCGCGCGAAATAGGCAATGTATGTCGGTGGCCTAGAAATAACCGCAGCATCCGGGACGATAGCAAAATTTGTGGAATATAAAAATATTTGTTCTTTTTGTTTATTGGCTTCTAGTAGGTACTCCATTGTCATAGTAATCTATACTATTATATAAAGCTGAAGAGTTTGTTTGTTTGTTTGTTTGAACGCGCTAATCTCAGGAACTACCGGTCCAAACTGAAAAATTCTTTTTGCGTTGGATAGCCCTATGTTTGTGGAGTGCTATAGGCTATATATCATCACGCTATACCCAATAGGAGCGGAGCAGTAATGTCTAATCTCAGGAACTACCGGTCCGAACTGAAAAAATCTTTTTGCGTTGGATAGCCCTTTGTTCGTGAAGTGCTATAGGCTATATATCATCACGCTATACCCAATAGGAGCGGAGCAGTAATGTCTAATCTCAGGAACTACCGGTCCGAACTGAAAAATTCTTTTTGCGTTGGATAGCCCTTTGTTCGTGAAGTGCTATAGGCTATATATCATCACGCTATACCCAATAGGAGCAGAGCAGTAATGGCTAATCTCAGGAACTACCGGTTCGAACTAAAAAAATAATTTTGTATTGGATAGCCCTTTGTTCGTGAAGTGCTATAGGCTATATATCATCACGCTATGACCAATAGGAGCAGAGCAGTAATGGCTAATCTCAGAAACTAGGAGTTTGAACTGAATAATTCTTTTTGTGTTGGGTAGCCCTTTGTTCCTGGAATGCTATAGGCTATATATATCATCACGCTATGCCCAATAGGAGCGGAGCAGTAATCGCTAATATCAGGAACTACCGGTTCGAACTGAAAAAATATGTTTGTGTTGGATAGCCCTTTGTTCCTGGAGTGCTATAGGTTATATATCGTCACGCTATGACCAATAGGAGTGGAGCAGTAATGAAACATGATGCAAAAACGGGGACAATTTATTAGTTTTGAGAGCTTCTGTTGCGTGCGCTGCGTAAACGGTTAAAGTTATGCAACAATAATGTATGACGTGATTGTTCCTCTGCATCGGTCTGCCCGAACGTGTTAAACTCAAAAACTACCCAACGTATTAGGATAAAATTTGGTATGGAGACAGTTTGAGATCCTGGGAAGAACATAGGCTCCCGGGAAAATATATAGCGTGACTTTTATAACGGAAATCTTTAGCCCGAAAAACTTTGTAACGCGGGCGGAGCCGCGGGCAAAAGCTAGTATGTAAATATAACTCCTCTGATAGTACTTGTTTTCTTTCACGTAATACTATATTACCTATTTTTTTTCTATTATTAAGCTTATTTTTTTTTTCATACGTGCACGGTAAATTGACCTCACTGCACCTGATGGTAAGCGGTGTGAGGTCCAATAGAATATCGATTGATGAAAGATAATTACCTCTTGACAATCGATACAATTTTGCCTGCCTGATGGAACCGGATATACACAGGCTGATCCTGGAACGCGATATACTGACGTAGGCAACTATGGCGGGTTTTAACACCTTGTGTACAGTGGTCGCTATCCAGGCGGATATAAAATGTATGCTACCATCAGCAAAGGAAATAGGGCCGCGCTATATTTTTGTCGTTACTAATGGGCCGATTCGACCGACCGACATTTAGCTGATTTCGCATGAGTGGGATTAAACGTGGTCTGAATACCTCGTCCGTTCACTAATCTGTATTTGTTTCCATTGAGGCGAGTATTCAATCTAATATTGTGGATACTAAAGGATGATATAGATCTTATATCATCAAGAGACTATATAAATAGGCAGAGATAGACATTTGACAAGAAATTGTGCTATAATTTTCAAATTTTCTTCCGTGGATGTGGCATAATCGAAGGATCCAATTTACACTATAATGCCTGTGAGACACGTAGCACCAACGTCGGCAGAACGACACTGTCATCGCTGTTCGCCGCCAGCGCGTCGAGGGCAAGTGTGTTCGCCAACCAGCAATCCTGACACGTGTTCCCTTCTAAATTACCATTATTATCGATCATCTCGCGCCGTTGTTTCGTAACGATGCTCAATACTCTACTACAATATCGGACGGCAGAACGATCGCCCCGGCCGCGTCCCGTTACGGTCATCTTGCAATTTGAGCCCTGTTTATTTTGCTGCCAAGATGCTTGAGTTTGATTAAGTGCTTTCTATTATGGACGAGCGCGGCCAGGATCGGAGGTTTTTAGATGTTTTGTTATTAATTTTGTCTGTTGCGTGATTGAAATTAATGTGGTGTTTTGTTGTAACCGCTACGGTTCTTGTGACGGGTGGATTGGATCTCGTTTTCTTACTAGTATCGGAATACGTTGTGCCTCGACGTGTTTATGGATAAGGTAATTTGTTTATATGTTAAAGTTAAGACTGCCTTGGTGGCGTAGTGGTATGTTGTATGACTGCAGTGCTGAGTCCCGGGTTCGATTCTCGATCAAAGTGAAATTGGATTTTTCTACGCAGTATCAGCCCAGAGTCTGGAACTTGTGCCCGATATGGGGATAGGTTCGATACTTATAACATCATGCTACGGAATACCTACTCCAGTACTCTAGTTGCGCTTCTGCCTCCCCCTTTGGGGATAAAAGGCGTGAGTGTGTGTTAGAGTTTTAGCACAAGGTCGTATATCATTTTTGAGGGTTGGGAACTTGTTTACATGGCAATAAGCTGGCGCTCTATTCATGGTACAAAATTATATTTGACGAATAGAGGATACTAAGGTGTATGGCAACTTGGATTAATGTATTTCCCACATAACCAGAAGTCGATAGTCTCTTTGCTATCGAACTGCCGTATAAATCTTTATCAGCGGCGAAGGGTGAAATTCAAAAAGAAGGATCATGGATGCGTTGCCTTCCGTACAAGAATGGAATGGGGTGCGGTAAGGCGTATTGGGTCCTTTGAAAATGTCATTCACCATACGAAACGCAAAAGCAAGTTACTAGCTTCGCTCGCGTGAAAGCCTTTTCCGCTACAAAAGTCGCTGCACGATGTCAGCACCATCTATTTACAACATCAGATATAAAAATCTATTATTTCTGATGGAAACAAATTACCATGATAATAAAAATAATTTTAACAAAAAATTAAACCGCCTTCAAAAACCACTCAAAACCAATAAATAATTTCACATAACAAGTATATATTGGATACCAATTTTGGAGTCGGTGCCTAATTAAAATTGCTAGTTAGCTATATTTGTTGCATAGTCCATCTATGAGGTAAATTTCTTTCAAATCAATTAAAAGGAGTAGGTTTGCGTGTACTACAACATACACAGTGAAAGGTGTAATACCAATCACATGTATGGTGTTTCATCTTTTCATTTCCTCTTTTTTCGAGGCAGGTAGTGTAATACACACACATTTGACCAGCTATATGTAATAGGGGAAGAATTTGGGTAGTGTTACAGTTCACAAATTTAAATATTTCCTTAATAGCTTCCATTTGCTGTGCTGCAGCGATGTGTTTATCTCCGGTGACGATCTGACTTGCTGACTTTGTACGCTGGCAGCACATTGTTTTCGTATATTCGTTAATGTATTTATCTAGCTTAACTAGCAATTTTAATTAGGCACCGACTCCAAAATTGGTATCCAATATATACTTGTTATGTGAAATTATTTATTGGTTTTGAGTGGTTTTTGAAGGCGGTTTAATTTTTTGTTAAAATTATAATATTTTAATTTTTTGCTTTTTTGTGTTAGTAAAAAATAGATCGTCTCAATGGCATAGTTGTGTTTCGCTCACGATACGACTATCGCGCTGAGGAGTTACACCTCTGAGTACCACTGAAAAGGGGAAAAGGTGTGATGCTATATATATGTATATAAGAAGTAGATTCAAGCAAACCTAACGCAAAACACAACTGATATTATTTGGCTCACAGTACAACTATCGCGCTGTGGTGTTACACCTCTGCCTACCCCTGAAAAGGGGAAAAGGTGTGATGCTATATATATGTATGTATGTAAGAAGTAGAGTCAACTAAACCCAACGCAAAAACACAACTAATGTGTTTCGCTCGCAGTACGACTATCGCGCTGAAATGTTACACCTCTGCCTACCCCTGAAAAGGGTAAAAGGTGTGATGCTACATATATGTATGCATGTATGTAAAAAGTGGAGTCAACTAAACCCAACGCAAAAACACAACTAATGTGTTTCGCACGCAGTACGACTATCGCGATGAAATTATACGCCTCTGCCTACCCCTGACACGGAGAAAAGGTGTGATGCTATATAATATATTTATATAAGAAGTAAATTCGAGGAAACCTAAGGCAAAAATACAACTGATATATTTGGCTCACAGTACAACTATCGCGCTGTGTTGTAACACCTCTGCCTACCCCTGAAAAGGGGAAAAGGTGTGATGCTATATATATGTATGTAAAAAGTAGATTCAAGCAAACCTAACGCAAAAACACAACTGATATATTTCGATCATACTATAACTATTGCGCTGTGGTGTTACATCTCTGCCTACCCTAAAAAGGGAAAAAGTGTGATGCTATATACATATATGTATGTATGTAAGAAGTAGAGTCAATTAAACCCAACCCAAAAACACAACTGATATGTTTCACATACAGTACGACTATCGCGATGAAATGTTACGCCTCTGCCTACCCCTGACACGGGGAAAAGATGTTATGCTATATGTATAAGTATGTGCGAAGTACAGGCAACCAAACTCAATGCAAAAACATAACTAAATACGTCACAGGAAAGCTAAATTCGCGATTTCGTTTTCTTGGACGACATAATTATTCTAGTTTTTTTTTTATTTTAAAACCAAACCACCGAAGCGATCTTGAAAAAAATTTTATGGGACCAATCTGGAGAGAAATTCTTTCGAATAAAAAAAGAATTTTCCAAATCGGTTCATAAATGAGCGAGTTCTGAGGTAACAAACATAAAAAAAAAAATAAAAAAAAAAAAAAAAAAATTCGCGTCGAATTGATAACCTCCTCCTTTTTTTGAAGTCGGTTAAAAAGTAGCCTATGTGTTAATCCATGTCATGTTTTAGCCGTATGCCAAATAATTTCTAAATATGTTCAATTGTTTCTGCTTTTACTTCTAACAAACATGCAATCATTTTCACAAACTTTCGCATTTGTAATATTAGTGAGATAAGATCTGCGATGTGGTTCTACTATATTATGCTCCCAGGGTGCAGCCCTTGTCATCCAGCGAATAATATGCTATTCTCATCACCTATAATAATAATACCATATCCGTAGTAGAACGAAAGTCACCGACATAGCCCATCGTATTGGGAAGCTGTTAAAAGTGGTAGTCGGCAGGGCACAGAGCTCGCAGAACTGATGGCCGATGGGGCAAGAAGGTTCTGGTTCTGGCCACGAACGAGGCCCATGTTCAGCACTGGACATCCTGCGGCTAATGATAATGATAGTAATACCAGCTCTGTATATACTATCCCACTGCTGGAAATCTCCTTCTAAGAAGGTATAGACCTAAGTCCACTAGGCTATCCTAGTGACGTCATTTATAAAAAAAATGATTCGAACCCGATGGTAATTTAATACTTTTGAATTATCGTAGTTAGAGCGGGCGTGTTGTGTGATTAATGAGATGTACCTCTGCCGGCACTCGCACTGCGGGCTCGTTTCACGCGAATTATTGCGGACGCTTTATAACAATGTCTGCATGATGCTAATTTTATTTAGTGCCCGTGTAATTGGATGTCGATTTGAGGTTTTGTTCGTTGTCGACGGTGTTATTATTCTTGTGTTAATAGATCGATTGTGTGGAATAGATTGTGGTGTGCATAGTAATACTTGATATATCTGTGCTTGTAATAAGTGATTCTTGATGTGTACGATAATACGGTCTTTCGCAACGGAATTAAATATCCTGCGTAATTGTATGATGGTTGTATGTTAAAATTAATGCATAAAGATCAAAATTGTTGTATTTGGATCATATCTGGTTGGAGTTTTGCTTTTGATTTTTATGACTCTTAGACTAATTTAGTTGCTTTCTTAGTCTAATAGAAGCGTGTATACTCGCTGCATATATTGGTCCATAGTTCTATGGATCAGGCGGTTGGATTCTTAGGTTGAGCAACAGTTTGTGTGGCTTTTCTAACACGTTATCCTGTGGACTGAATCCCCGAAGTTGGTTCATATCAGGGAGACACCCAATCGTAAAAACGAAGCCAATTTTTTCTGCAAACATACTTGAAAAAGTCCTAGCTTTGATCCCACATTATAATGCGATAAGAGCTATATATAATATGGGGTCAAAGCTACGACAAGGTAAAGAAGGAAGTAGCAGAAACTAGTGGTAAACATAGATGCAGAAATTTGATAAATATTTCAGTACTGCGATTGCATTATGTAACGACTTTTCCAAGCTAGCAAGCAATTTCTATGAAGATTCACAAAACCAACAAACAAAAATATGTATCGACCCCGCCCTGAACCCGTGACATTCGAAAATCATACTACCTAACTAATACGCTGCCATAACTGATGAAAAATATACCATTAGATTTGACATTTGCAATGCAACTAGCAATTGCAAACAAACATTACTTTGAAGGCGTGTTTCGTATCGCTTTAGGTCCTGCGATGTACGCAAATAGTCATCTCTCGGTATCAATGTAGTAAAACTGTGGAAGAGTCAATTCGATTCCGTAACGACATTTTGCTTTTATCTCTTATCTATTGTATATAAACATATATAAGGTCGTCTGAGATGATAAGAGTGGATGGAAATGTGTTGGATTAAAACCATTTAGGAATCTAGTAATGGCTGTTTTGATGTTCGAGTTTTATTTTGTAATAACAGTACGTTAAGACAAGTGGACAGATTAAACGCGTTTTATATGTAGGGTTGTCGATTCTGTTATCTATACAATTTATATACAGCTAAACCTAAGAGAGTGTTGTGTGTAAGTATAGGTGGGAATCTACCGTCTACTATCGTGGGAACTATATTTGATTTTGAATTGTTTTTCCTACGTAAGAAGCTTCAATACTCCTCATTGCTTTAGGGTTGGAAAGCGGGTAGATAATTGTTATATTGAGGTTTTATATTTGGCAATAATCAGACGAATTTATTCTTTGTGAATTATCGCTTGTTTTAACGGTGAAGGAAAACATCACGAGAAAACCTGCATACCAATCCGCACTAAGCCAGTGTAGTGGACTAAGGCCTAATCCCTCTCAGTAGTAGAGGAGGCCCGTGCCCAGCAATGGGACAGTATGTAATACATGGCTGCTATTATTATATTATTATGTACCCATATTTTATTGCCTATACCTTCAGCGACACAGTTGTTTAATTTTCTTATCTCTTTCTACATTATAAATTTGAAAGTACTGTGTATTTGTAACGTTTTACTCAATTATATTATACATTTTATTCAGCCATCACTTTTTCCCCGAAGGTTTAGGCACAGGTGCAATGGCACCCACTTTTCGTCTTGTGTTCCGTCTCATTATGTGGTAAGGGGCGAGTCTATGTTTATATCAAACAAAAACACAATATCATTGCCTTATCTGGGATTCGAACCCGGGACCTCAACACAGCGGTCGTAATGCGCACGTAATACAATGACCCAATCGAGGCATATGTGTGTAGGTGCAAGCAAAAACTAGTATATTATAATCTTAACACTGAGTCGTCCGCTTACTTTCATCGTGTGTTTCCCACTGTTTACAATTTATTCGTAGTATACGTTTAGCAGTAAATCTCCGTTTCAGTAGTGGTTGGCCACACCTCGCCTTCCATATTAATAACTCGCTAACAAAACGTTTAAGGGCATGTTACTTTCGCACGGGTTGCGACATCGTTAGCCGAGTAGATTTATAGATTGTAAGGGAATTGTGTTCTTTGTGATGGTTTTTATTATGAATTCAGGGAATATGTGTTTTTATTTATTAAAAAAATAGTAGTAGGAATAGTAAATAAATAGATTACTTTTTGTAGCGGTTCCACCTCGTATAAGTTGTCAATAGCCTATAGATCTCCGGGATTCTGTAGTTTCTTATCGTTGTAAGAATTTTTGAATTGAAATAGAAATTGGATAAGTGTAATGATATAGGTGTTCAAAGGATTAGATTCTCTTAACGATGAACGAAATTCGTAAACACCAGTAAAAAACAAAACAAAATAAAAAATTACTACATTATTCACCCTCATATGTAAGTTATAAATCCCATAATGTCTATATCTTACGTAAAGCTTTTCACATCTCTTTATAAATCGTAAACAAAAATAGCTAAGTAATTTCCTTGCGTGATGAATCAATACATCGAAATAGGTAAATTGATATTATCTTGCCTCTATTGGTTGATTTTGTAGAATCCATCTGACATTATAAATTCAATCGGATAGATCCCATGCAATCTCATGGCTTGATTGCGTATTTTCATCATGACATTATTGCTTGAATAATGTGTGCTTTGATTTTTGCTTGATGAAGTCGTGTTAGCCTTGATTACTTACAAAATAGTTTTTTTTCGGTTGAGATGACCATTGCGGTTGTTTCATTGTGATTTGTGGTCGTTATATTCTCTAAGAAAGATGTTTGGAAAATAAGCATTTTCTGATTTTAATTTGAAATTTATACAACACAATAACGGGGTTCACGCTGTTTTTTCGATAGACGAGCAGAAGAAAGATTTGTAGTCCGTAGCTTACAAGAGTGAAGAAGAAAAAAAGTTGCATCATTTTTTCCGAGAATACCTACACAATTAAAGGGTGAAACTTCTGCGACATTGTCAGAGTTAGGATGCGAGTAAAAGTATGTTGAAAAACCAAAGGAGAGAACCAGTTAGGAAAAAAATATGTTGAAAAAAAGTTTAATAATTGAGCTATCGCGCACTATCGATGACTGTAAATCAAATTAATTCTAATCCATGAAATCGATAAACCACCTCGTTTGACTCCCAGCTGGTTTGAAACGTAAGCTTCCTGCAGCATGTTGCCTGCATACGTCCGTTGAAATCGGCTATTAATTGTCTACTTTGTGTGGCTTCGCTTGCAATTATGATTGCATCGGCTCATACCAATAAAATACATAAATCACTACAAAATTCCACAGCATTATCTAAAATCGAATATAAATCAATACAAACACAATAACATAAATCCGATATAGTTATCAAAATCTGTTATCCTGTTTGTACTATTCCGTATACGTATTATTTAACGCGGCGCCGGTCGTGTTCGGTTTGACCTTTAAGCGGCTCCCTGCGAATGCTTTGTACCACGTATGGTGGCTGGAATAATGCTTTGGTATATCTTAGGTAAATAAATCGTGGTACCGTCTGCAGTGAAAGTTAATGTACAACCATTGATAGGGCGGTAGATGTGTGATTCGACGGTATAGGGTAAGTGTTAATAGTTTGTAGCGAGGTAAAGCGGTTGTAATTGCTGGTGGTATGGACGGTATAATATTGTAGTTGAAAATATAGTCTGATACAAACGCTGTGCTTTTGGTATCTATTATAATGGAGGTATTAAGCGATTGATTGCCTCAGTGGCGTAGTTGTATTGCGTACCCGATACATATGACTGTCGCGTTGAGGTCCTGGGTTCAAGCCGGGTCGGGCTAAAATTGATGTAACTGAGTTTTTCCATCCTAAAACTTACTCAGTTGCAATTCAGAGTCAGGAAGTTGGCGGTGTGATACCCCCGTGCTTCGGAAAGCACGTAAAGCCGTCGGTCCTGCGCTTGATATACACACTTGTACACTATAAAATGGGAAGAAATTCGGAATTCATTCATTCAGTATAGCGAAGGATATTGGATCTTTCGGAACGAGCGGCCAGGGCGAGTTTTAATTATAAATGTTTCTTGCGTTGATAATTATATTGGATAAGGCCTTTGTATTTTTATTTTTATTGCATTTCAATAATTAGATGAATATGCCGTTCGCCTGATGATAAGCGACAATACCGCCCATAAACAGTAGCAAGCTCACGCATATCACTGAATTAAAAGTACTGCATGACATTCCACCGCGCTCGTCACCCTGAAATAAGAAGTAATGCTCATCATGCCCAGTAATTACACTGGCCACAATGTCCTTCGAACCAGAACATGGCAGTGCATACACACTGCTGTTTAGCGGTAGAAATAGACATTGATGTAAAAACTACCGGCCCTTCGCATACAACAGATAAACACCAATTCTGCCAACCAACAATGCCCAAGTAATTGTTGATACGTTGCTAATCTGTAATTTGAAGATATTACACAGCTTAAACCGCCTCACATGTAGACAGAACGGTGTCATGTTTGGTTGGTGTCGACTATACACTAAGAGCCAAGTCTGTCTTGGGTTTAGGGACATTCCGATTCCAAAACATCCGAAACAAATAATATTAATCACACAATAAAACGTGTTGGGATTCATATACTTTGTCTCTCGTTTCCCAGTGGCTTTCCTTCTGGTGCACCATGGAAGCTGCCGTATTATGAAAATAAGCTTTCTGTATTTGGTGTCTTTTAATAAGTCACTTCGCCTTTGACTACTCGTAACATACCATTAAATTATAACATTAATTACAATATTAATTGTATATCTTTTGTTTCAGATGTGGCCGACGAATGAAATTATGAAGCTTCATCATGCTTGAGTGAGTACGGCAATTCACATTAAATACACCTAGAATAATGTGCGCACCGCGTACGTAACGAGTAGTCTAATCTGAGATAATCAATTGCTCCATTCGTACAGGTGAATTTACATCGCAACATTTAAATATCATTACCACACCTCAATCCGCATGCAATAAATAGGCGGTAGTCGCTAACAAGGCGTCTATCGCAACCACACAAAATTTATACGCCGTCTTGCGAGTCGAACGCATCGATTTTGTGCACACCATAAAATGCTATAAGTTCATGAAATTAACCCACACTTTGATAGCACAGCCGGCACTTACCGTTCTAATTCCTCATTAGGGCCCGTTTACACGCTCGAGACACGTAAAATTAGCCCCATATCGTTTGCGGTCGCGAGGCCTAATCGCGGAAAAGCTCTGAAACGCTCGTGAGAACCTGGCCGGTGCCTCGTCCGCGTGCAAGTGTGAAATGACATTTACTACGCCGATGTTAACCGCCATTTGTATAATTAGATCGTATATCTATTTGCAAACTCATTATAGAATACTTAAGTTCGTGACACACTGGTCGGAGACGTGCGTGTGTAATTTTGTAATTTGTTAAGAATTCTGCAGGAGCATTTTGCTGTTTGAACACAGCCGTACATTTTGTCAACTGGCTTATTATTGTGTTTTATTAACACAAAAAATTAATGGTACGAATTGTAGTTGCATCTAGCATACTGTTTATTTTGTAGCGGCGAAAATGATTTATCGTTAACAGAACTTTATTCGACAACTAAAGAGTTGATTGAAACTTAAAACATTTTAAGAAACCGGTGTAAGCTACGAGTAAATTTGGATTTCAAATATTTATAGTAATCTGATAGTGCCGTCGCGCTGTGCCGTAGACTAACCTAATTGAAGTTTTAGGGTTGTTCATACAATTATCTGCTTACAGGAGTTTATATAATTATGAGAGCTTTTGGATATTCTCAACAACCTTCTGATTCATAGACTATATACTCATAGAGGTAACGCTAAGAGCTACATCTTAACTACCGACGGTGTATTATGTAGTCTATGAAATACTAAGCGTCTGCGATACAGCCATTACTCATTGGGTTTCTATTTCCGGTCGCTTTCATTTTCCGCGTACTTTACACTGGTCTGAGTAACGTATTGCAGACATTTTGGTTTTTATTACCATCGCAGCAAGAATCTTGTCTCGATACCTCTCAGGCGAGGTTTTATGTGTGAGATGATATTACATCTACGCAATTTGCGATTTAATCGCGAATTTTATAGCTTTTGATAAAATAAATTAATTATTGCAAAATATTCGATTTTCTTAATGCATTTCCGTGAGAATGGTTTGTGTGTACTACTTTTGTTTATAGTCGTTTAATTTTACATTGATTTGATGTTTATTTATTAATTCTGGCATGGCAAAGTGACTGCATTGAACCTGATGGTAAGCGCGATGCGGTCCAGATAAAGTATCGAATGGCAACACATGGCTATCTCATGCCATTCCACATAATCATGCCAGCCTAATAAAATGCTTATTCACGCTACGGAGGAAGGTCAAAGGATTATAGGAAGGGGACCCGTGCCCAGCCCAACTATTCCAAAGCCTGATGGTGCGGCAAAGAAAAGAGTTGGCGATCCTATGGGTTAGGGCTGTGGTGGTTTTAACTATCAAGCTGTAGCTTCGCATGCCAGCACGCGTGGTTCTGCTGGGCAAAGGGATGAGGAGATCAAATTGAACAATTCCATCTGTATTCTATATAATTGAGATAGTTCTTCAAAATAATTATGTTTTAATTTTATACATATTCACCCATTTAAAGAGCCTTTTATTACTAGAATGTGTCAGTTGCCTGAAAGTAGGATAATATTAAAAAAGGATAACATTATTGTCCATATTGATTAGATAGACGTATTTCATTACGCGAACGTCAATAGCGTCATAATTGCACACAACCCATAATTAATTGTCGAAGGACACCATTGGTGTTTGTTTTAGTCCATTGTGAATAAGGAAATAATTAATCATGTTAATAATTGTCACCCGTATTGTTAACGTCATTGGGTTCCAACGATGTTTTATGGTGTATTTATCGTGCGTTTGATTTAATGCTTCCTGAAACGGCGTTATCGAAACTATATTGTTTTTCTACACTTGTTTTTTTTTATGTTAGAAATGCATTTGTTTGATTTATGTTAACGATTTATTGAGTTCTTCTTGGAAGTTTGATACTGTGATTTTATTGAGTCAATGAATGGATCCTTCCTAGCCGAATTTTGGCCATGGTGGCTAATCGCGACGGAGATAAGCCGGATGCAGAAGATATTATAGTGCACATGTGTTTGCGCAATACACAGGTTTGTGCACAGGAATTGTGCTTCGAATTTACAGTGGGTCATAAAAGAAGCTGAACAAATTCAAAATTTGAAACCGCTTTCTACCCGACAATTTAATTGAAAAAAAAAAATAAAAGTTTGTAACTGTTTGTTTGTAGGGGCTAATCTCTAGAACTACTGAACCGATTTAGAAAATTCTTTCACTAATAGGAAGCTACATTATTCCCGAGTACTATACGCTTTTATTCCAAGGAAATATTTATTCCAGAAAATCGTTATCAGACGAGCGCAGCCGCGGGCAGCAACAGGTCTAAAATAAAATTTATTTTAGTGCAGAGCAGACGGTTGCTAATAAGGACACAGTAGCTTAAAGGCGATTTGAAATTTTGAATTTATTCAGCTATTTTTGTACTGTACGTAACAAAAGTGCTCGATTACAAGGAAGTGGATCGTGTACCTAAAACTTACTTACGCTCGGCGC
Source organism: Manduca sexta (assembly GCF_014839805.1). NCBI lineage: Eukaryota > Metazoa > Arthropoda > Insecta > Lepidoptera > Sphingidae > Manduca > Manduca sexta. The sequence continues at coordinate 9,548,027 of NC_051129.1, forward strand.
TCCGTAGATATCCTAGTTATTAACACGCTTTTATTATATATGTATTTATAGTGGCTCACGTAAGAGTGTCGCGTTCCGGGATTAACCCGTGTATATCCGGTTCCAAAAGGCCGGGATAATTGTGTCAACTGCTCATCAGTCGAAATTCTATTGAACTCCACTCCACTTACCATCAGGTGTTGAAGGGTCACTTTCCTGCGCACATATAAAAATAATCTGAATCGCCCTTCAACACAATGTCAATCTGTACTTTCAGCAATTTATTTTAACAAGTGAAACGGTCATGCCGTTTACAAACTGCCTCACACACACAATACGAGTTTCGTTGTTAACTTTCTCATAAGCGAGATTGGTGCTGATAAAAAGCTATTGGTGTCAGCTTCTAAGATTGTGCCGGCCGTACCTGAAAGTGCATGTATTGGTGCTATCTCGCAGACACGGGGCACAAGCTGAGCAAACAGTGTGATGATACAGTGCAAGCTATAAGCGGCCGAGTTTCTCGTTTTGTGGAGGGTGTTTTACAGTCAAATCAGACATCCAACCTTAAAAACATCGTATTAAGGTGAAAATTTGCATGGATTTTAGGAACTCCGTTGTCTATACTTATTATATAAAGCTGAAGAGTTTGTTTGTTTGAACGCGCTAATCTCAGAAACTACTGGTTTGAATTGAAAAATTATTTTAGTTTTGGATAGTCCATTTATCGAGGAAGGCTATAGGCTATGTAATAAACAATAATATGGAATACAATATGTAAAAAATCCGTACCGATTCCACATATGGTGCACAAAATATTCTGAACTTTTTACAATGTGACTGACATTGTATTACTGCATGCCCACAAGAATCCAAAGAACCAGTACTTTTGTTTGTCTGTCAAATCTAAAGTGTTACAATTTGAGATGCTTGGGAACAGCTCCTTGGCCGTCTTCTCTTTCAGCCTGACTACGCACTGATGACTCATTTGGCTAATATATTTTAATTGTATTGCTTATTTTAAAATTTTGCAAATTTTTATTATGATTAATAGTTTAGTTCAATTGGTAAAGCTATTTCCTAAACTTTCTATTCAAACAACATACTATGTTTAAGGATTCAATTTGCGAGTCATTGCGATTGAGTTATTATTTGAGATCAAGTCTTTTTATTCAATTACGTGACCTTTTTGGCATTTACTTCGGTTTACGAGAAATTGATCGATGGTGTTGTGATGTCTAATGTTTTAATTATGTATTTGCGGAATGAAATTTAAAGATGTTTTGATTTGTTTCCTTCAATTATTGAGCGGTTCTCGTGGCCTTGTCAGTGTGAAAGAATAGGAATAAAGTATTTCTCCGGTAAAACGTAATCTATGACGTTAATACCGGGCATGGTCTATCTGTCTAATTAATTAGTCTAAGCGGGATTTCCTCTAACAAACGTTCAAACATTAAAAAAAATATGTTTTAGTAGTAATTTAATTAAAATAAAGTATTAAATAAGCAACTCCTATAGATGATAAAACAATCACAGCTCCATGATTCTCTCTATTATTAGAGTTCAATCTATTTTGACAGTCTCCGGTCACTTTCCATTCAGTACGGTACCAACCCAAGGCGTACCAGCCAGGTTGCAGACAAATCTGCCACGCGATTCCATTATTTTTACCCCTATGCCATTTGACAGCCTCTATCCTCTCCCAACATGCGCCGCTGTCGCATTACCTTTCACCGTCTAGAGATATTGTCCGTGTAGCCGCGATCCCCACGGCTCATTACCATATACTGCGCCCGTGACAGCATCGCAATTAACTATCTGTTTATTGTTGTTGAATTATAAACGGCATTGCGTGACACCACTCCTGGGCACGGCCGGCGGGCTGACCACCGCACTGTAGGCTGATTTCTATAATGTGTTTAATGGTTTCTTGTTGCGAATGTAAACAAATATGTACCTTATTGTCATACGTTTATTGTTTAATGTAATTCTGATTATCTGGTTTAGACAAAGATATTAAACAGTATAGATAGACTGGACATCAGGATCAAAATTGTGTCCAAAAAGTTAGTACCAATTGATAAGTCGTTGTCTTATTTGAAATGTCCGTTTGACAAGATGTCACAGCGTCCTTAGATATTAATACAAGAATAATATATTTATAGTAAACTTACCCTCGGGTGCAGTGGAGTCACATTGACAGGCTCGTATGAAGAATGTGTAAATTCATGATAGTGTAATTATGTTACAGGTATGTACTGTATGACGGCCTCGGTGGCGTAGTTGTACTGCGTGCGCGGTACGACAGCGCTCTGAGGTCCTGGGTTCGAAACCTGGGTCGGGCAAAGTGATATTTGGGTTTTTCTGCTCAGTATCAGTCCGGCGTCTGGAATTTGTGCCCGATATGGCGATAGGCTCGCCCCTATCACATCATGGGACGGAACACTCTTGGCGAAAAGTGGGTGCCTTGGTTGCGCCTCTGAATACCCCTTCGGGGATAAATGCGTGATGTTGTGTGTGTGTGTGTGTGTGTGTGTGTGTGTATGTACTATAACAAAACATAGTTACAGCGAAGTTTTACTTACGAATTACAAAACAATCAAAAGGTCCCAAGAAAAAGGAATAATTTGTATAGTAAATGCATAATAATTTCTTATGTTCACGCGAATGTCCCCCCCGTGACCATGAAGGCTGCAGTCTTCGAAACGTCGAGAGAAAACTAAAATATAAAAAACCGCGATAGAATCCGAAAAGTATTTTAATTTCAATAGTAAATGCAAGTTTGTTTACACTTATGACACAAAGCTGTTGATTAACCTTTATATACTTCGGTGATTTACGTGCAAATGAAAGCGGTTGTGGGTTTAAGGGGGAAATTGTCTGATCTTTGTAATTACTTGATTGGGAACGGTGCGATTGTTGCATGGTCGATTTAATTGCGTATTAATATTATACAAACAAGTTATACCTATTGGAGTGTCTGTCTGTGATTTAGAAATAAAGGCATTTTTCGTAGCTCATTATTACGTGTAATTTTTTTTTTGTTTCTTTTGAATTATTCCCCATAAATAGTAGAAACACCGCTCAAGACCTGGCATTAAAAAAATATTGTTTGGTATTCTACTTCGCTCGCCATCCTAAGACATGAGATGTTAAGTCTTATTACGTCCATAGTTACACTGGCTACAATATCCTTCAAACCGGAACATAACAGAACCAGTAATTAATATTTGAACGTAACCAATAGCTAAATATGCGTTTCAATTTGTCGTATTTATGTAAATTTGATATTTTGTCCATGTTTGTTTACCCAAATATAAGACTTTAAGAGAATAATTGTGAATTTACACACTCAAAGCCACGAACAAATGTTTGTATATTATATGAGAAACTTGTCTTCGTGTACTGCAGCCTCTTCATGGCTGAACCAGTTATTTGTTAGAGACGTAAATAAACTCTGGAGCCGATGGGTAATTTTCATCTGTCAATGTCGGAAATATTGCGATTGGAGCATTATTTAAGTTATTACTTGATATTCTACTTACCACGTAAGATTAAGTAATGTATTATAGGTATCTACTTACCTCAAGGCTCAAACATGTAGGCATCGATATAATATAACACAGCTCGTTATGATAATTATTTATAGCATAATAAAAACGGTCTCTTAGTTAGTTTTTTACTGCGCAGCATAAAAACCTTTAAAAATCTATCAATCATACAAGACTTGTATGTGACAGGCGTCAGGCCGTCGTCGTATGCACCTGCAACATGCGCCCGCGCAACCGGTCATTACCGTTTAGTTAGGTGACTTTGATAAGGTTCCATCTGACTTATTCATTGTTCCTAACGATATTTTATTTTAGGTATTTATAGGCTCATTGTACTTTTACATGGATAAAAAACTATGAGAACTTAATAAGTCTGGACAAGTCTTACGTAACATTAAAATCATTATATTGTAACCTAATAAAAAAAAAAACATTATATTGAAATTAGTAGCTCTATAGTTGTTGATTAATAATTTGATGGTTGGCATAAATGCAAATATTACGTTTTCATTTGTAACTACATTGTCAATAATTTGGTTTTGTTAATACTCGCAGTAATCTCAATTAGTGTATATAATTACGAATATTCTGATATCTAAAAACATAATACGTTCGGTGATCTATAGAACCTTGTCATATTGATTTATCAGCGCCCGCGACGAACGTAAACAACTTATTAATAGCAAAAGTGCTCGTCAAAACGCTTCATTAATTAGTTTAATGCAAAGGTGAAATCTCGACACGTATCAAGAACGTCTGGACTTTGCGATTGCTTTATGAGTGAATTTTACGAGAATATTTAATCAACTACCTAGCTGGCGTAGTTGTACTGCATGCGCGGTACGGCAGCGCTCTGAGGTCTTGGGTTTGAATCCCGGGTCGGGCAGTGATATTAGGGGTTTTCTGCTTAGTGTCAGCTTGGAGTCTGGAATTTGTGCCTAATATGGCGATAGGCTCGCCCCCTATCACATCATGGGACGGAACACATTTGGCGAAAAGTGGGTGTCCCTGTTTGCGCCTCTGCATACCCTTCGGGAATAAACGCGTGATGATGTGCGTGTGTATGTGTCTATTTAATCAACAATGTGGTAAAGATAATAAAGTGAATTATGGTTAAAACTGTTATTACTTAAGTATGTTTGATTACAAGTAGAACAAGTAAAGTTTACGTATTCCTTTAAACTTTGTACAGTGTACATGTCGCAATTCGCATCTATTGGAATTTTAGTAACGCAGAGAAATAATGATACATCCAATCTTGGTTACCACATATTTCCCGCGAACTTGTATTACTACGTTTTATTTTAGCAATGATTTTGACTAACAAATGAAACATCGTCTTTGGTTTTGATTTTTTGTATTATTATGTGATTTGTATTTTGATTATTATGTAATTATTTTTATGTTTCTGTTATATTATCTATAGGATGTATGTATTACAGAATTTTTAAAAAGTTACCTATTTGTTTTATTATTGAATTTTTATCCGTTAAAATACCTCTTTACTTGATCTTTATACAGGGTCATTTTGACATTGATACTAAATGAAACCACATACTTATCTTCTTGAAAATAACATATAATAAGTTAATCGAACTGTAGATGTAAAAAAAGTGTAAATTCCGAACAAAATAAATATTAATAAAAAGTAACTTTAATGTTACACGCCCTAATACCACTACTATTACTCTAAGAGACTTCGTAGCGGCGGCAACATCACACTTTTAGTAGAAATACATTCGCACACATGCCGTAATGCCACTGTATCACAGTGATAAAAAAATATAAAAATTAAAACGGGATTTTTGCTGAAAATATTCGTTATTTATGGACAATTTCTGGTACAATGTTAGCAGAGCTAATGACAAATTAATTTATTAACGCAATCTCAAAATATCTATGTATACCGATTCGATTCGGCAATGTATTAAGTACTGGCCTAATTTCAAAGCTTTTCAGTCTTACCAGATATTATATAAAAAACAATCAATAATTGCGCATGACAAACAAATTTATATAACACAAACGAATATACCGATCAAACAATTGAACGAAATCATCGCGACCTCAGCATAGATCTCTTGCGCGTTGATCTTTTCACGTATAAAATCCTTTTGCTAAATCAAATGTCAATGTTTGTTGTAAAATGTTGTTTTGTAATGTCGTCTGTGTTGTGAAACGGCGCGGATCCGTCGGCCTCTCCATTGTTTGCTATTTAAATCATCCGATCAACTGATTATTTATATTCAACCTTTCACGATTGTGTTTTCACGTATTTTAGAATGAGTTTTGTGTTTTGAGTTTTCCAGTTTTCTCTTTAGTTCGGTTGCTTGTGTTCGTTATCCGTGAAGGATTTATTGATTTAATGATAACATTTATATAGAGATAAGTTTATCGTGCATTATTGTCTATATTGTTTGGCGTAAAGCCGATATCAGATTTAATAACTCCATCCAATAATATGAATCCAAAAGCCCAATAAAGACAGTCCATTTTCTAACCTACTTTATACCTCCCTTAAATGCACGTGTCTACAATTTTTCTGCTTGTCCAAGTAACAATTATCATTGTCCGCTGTCATTATCACTTACTATCGGATGAACCACGTCTACATTTTACTTATTGTTATAAAAAATACGTATAGTGGATATTTGTATGGGTGTTATCAATACTCGTTACTCAAATTCGTAACCCATCGTAACAATCGATTTTAATAATAATCGATAACTTAAAACATATAAATGAAAGCCCTATATCCAATAAAGCGTTATCGATATCTCGATGCGCACCCTTCGCCGATTGTCGAACGCACCGCGCGCGGTAAGTGCGAGTATGAGTTACGGTTTAATTAAGCGCGCTGTCTCACTGTATCACAATTACACACGGCGCGCTGGCCGCTGTCGACGGGTTAAAAGGAACGAATTACACCCGACACAGTTTCAAAATTGCACGCGTCAATGTGCAATGACAAATGATTTTAACACTCGCGTTTTATTATCCGACGTACGTATATTGATATGATTTGTTTATTTAAAACCGCGACTGCACTTAAAAACAATCTCAAGACTCTCATATTAATTTGTAAATGATTAAGCACTTATGACTGTTTAGTCGTCGATAATTTATTGGTTTGATCATTTAAGTGTTCGTAGATAGAATTGATTTTGAGATATTGCTTAATTAAGCGTGAGTTGGCATACGTTGCGTCCAATCTACATTATCTTGCGCCGAGAAATGTTGAGTAATGAATCATGTTAAGCTTGTAGTGTAATTAAATATTATTGCAAATAGAAATATATTATAAGTTTTCTAATTCTTCACGGCAATTGATTTTTAATATTGGTAATAATAATCCTTTGATATATGAGTGTGAGTTACGGCTTAATTAAATTCGCAGCACTGGGGAATGTTATTTCTGAAGATAAATAAAATTGTACGAAGCCATGATATTATTTTCTAATGAAAGGCCATAATATTAAATACTAGCTGTGCCTACAATTTCGCTTCCGTGGATTTAGGTTTATCTCTGGCTGTCATCCCCTCCCCTCCCATGCACCTTCCCAGAAAGCGCGACTGATATGTCCATCTGGTCTCCATTCACTCTTTTAGGTTACACAAAATTAGGCTTAATATTTTTGAGCTATTCTATTATGAATCTAACAACTGTTTTTGGCGTGATGCGCCAACGAATAAACTCAATTTGACAAACAGCCACAACTTTCAAAATTATTGTTGTTTTACGTTCTGTTAGCTATTCTTCACATTTTCATGTATTTTTTCCATGAATATTAAATATATAGATACAAAAAAATCTACGATTTCATTACATGTATATAGATTGTTATAAAACTTTAATTATAAAATAGTTTTATATATAATACAAAACAAGTGTAATAAAACCGTTTTTACAACACTAATGCGTTTGAAATAATCTCACCGTAATCTAACAGTGTTCAATATTCTATAGGTAAAAGATTATTGCATTTATGAGTTATGGGTTAATTAGGCCCGCGGCCTCACCAGCCGCGCGACATAAAACAAGCAGTGACAGGTTAAAAGGAACAAATTATTTTCGCCAAAGTATCAAGATTGTTCTGTGACGTAATGACAAGTGAAAAATTACACGTCGCTCGTTAACGAATTTACAAGGTGCGCTTGAGACAATAATTCCTCGACTCTCTTTGAAAAGGTGCCTGTTTGATTACTTTCGTGATTGGTCGATTTATGTGTTTGGTTATTAACACCGTGGTTAATTCCAAAGTAAACGGTGGCCTGTATTGGATTCGATTTTTGAATTTGTTTTATTTTTAATTTTCAGTTACATTTATTTTGTAAAGATGTGAAGTTTGTAAGGTAGAATCGTTTGTTGTAGCGATTTTAAAAAAACATTACGGCGATTGAAGTCTTTAGAAAAAGCTTTTATTTTTGTCCAGATACGGCTGTAGGTACTATTCTTTTGGGTTCTTTGTTTTTAAATTCAATATACGTTAATGAATGACTCAACTGCTCTGCGCAGTTACATAACTTTGCAAATTACTACGACGTTTATTATAACGCAAATTAAATTTGTGTGTGAGTCAGTTTCATTTGCGTTTTTCTTCTATACAAATAAATGGCGAGATAGGCAATTCATTAACCGGAAGTCTCATCTGCATACAAATACAAATACCGAAAATAGGACCAATCTTTGAATTATAATAAACTGTGGCATTGAATTACGCTCATGGCTCTAACAATTAGATGCTAAGTCCCGTAATATCTCATACACCGGCTACAATGACCAAACGCGAACATACACGCGCTTGCGCAACGATGAACCCTAGATGTAGTATATAAAAATAAATTCAGTTTTTTTCCAAGTATAAATTGTTCAACACAATGCGCAGAGCATAAGGTAAAACAAAATAAAAGGAACTCATGCCATCCGCATTCAGCAAACGCCAGATTAACTTCTAGCTATCCGTTTACGGCCCGACTAACAGTCCAAATTAACGGTGTAATTGCCAATTCTCCAAGCTTAATGATAAACTATTACTCGTTTACTAGCGAATATTTACATAATTAACTGTATAATTATTGTGAACGAGAACAAACGGACGATAGTATGAACTAAACCGCCCTTATTGTTATCGTAATAAAGACTACTCATAAACGAGCGGTTGAGATAAATCTTTGTGCACTGACGGAAGGGACGTTTGTTATTAAGACGTCAGCGAGAGTTATAGTTTTAACCGGCGCGGCGCGGCAATTGCGGCTAATGGCCTCCCGATGTTTATTTGAGTTTGTGGTGTTCGCGGCAAAAATCACGCCTTTACCTTTCAGCCGTGTTGCGTTTCTTTATGGATCTTGATTTAGTAATATTGTCTTAGTTTATTGCTGTTTTGCTAGTGAAACTATAACACTGTGTAATAAAAAGGCGTTTATTTTTTTATTTTTTTTTTAACGGGAACGGCAAACTGTGACCTCACTGCACCTGAGCATAAATGGAGTGGGATCCAATAGAATATCGTCTGACGAGAGATTACCTCTCGGCAGTCGACACAATTATGCTGGCTTGGTGGAACCGGATATATACAGGTTCATCCCGGAACGCGACACACTTACGTGTACCATTATGGCAGGTTTTAATACCTTGTGCACGGTGGTCGCTGTCCGGGCGGATATAAAATATATCCTACAACTAGCCATTGTATTTTTGAAGCTATTCGTAATCTAAAATCACTGATGATATTTCGGCCCCATGATACTTGTCTATACATAAATTGATTTATCTATCTTGATTTTAAACCCTTATCGCCTGCTTGTTAAATATATTCGTAAACTGAAAATATTTTACATACAAAATAAATTCAAGCAATATGTCTCGAATGGGCATTGCTATATTTCAAACAAACATTTCGTGATGACTGAATAATCTTAGAACTTTTTCGTGCAAGTTTTTTGTTACCGCGGTCTGTCAGACCCGTTGCAATGGTAAAGATAATGAAACGCTTTTTTTATTTAATCTCTGCATAATTTTTCATTACGTCCGCTTCATTTCACACGCCGTCTAGCCGCGTGTCGAGTAATTAGTCTGTCATTTGGATGTGTTCGAAAATATTATCTCTGGTCCGATCGACACGCGTCGCATATGAACGTTTAAAACTTATTGGTTAGCGGGTAATATGAAATCATTGTTCAGGAAAGAGATTTTTCCTATTTTCGTTTGCGGACTAAATTAAATTTGGCGAGAAAACAACGTGCTAGGGTACTGATATTTTGTTTTTCTTTTTTCAAAATTTACTGTGATATGGCTTTTTTAAAGTTTCTAGCAAAAACTGTTCCGTATCTCTATTTCCATGTTCTACTATTACCCCTTTATTTGACAAGGTTTGAATGGCGCAATATTTGCGTGCGAGCTGAAATTTCCACGCAAGATGTATTAATCTCCATTCATGCTGCCAATTGGACTGTATGGATATTTAACTATTACAGTGCTGTCATCCATGCTTAGTTCAGAAGCTGACAGTCGAATTTTTCTAAACTATTCTACATTGATCTGCTATAAACATATACTATTTAATTGATTTTAACCAAACCAAACATTTGTTACAGTATGAAGACAATATGTCATGAACACAGCTTAATGATCGTATCTGGGCTCTACCAAATACTGCATTTAGCCCACGTCTCGCAATTAATAAACTTTCGTCCTCGATGGAACAATTAAAACTCGGAACGGTTCCAGTCGATGCGTGACAGTGAGGCGTGTACGAATCCAGAGTGTTAACATGCGCATATATCACGGACATGATACACCTGCGAGGCCACGCCTCCGTGGCTTTGCACACCGCCGCGCACCCGCCGCCCGCCCGTGTCTTTCGCTACGCCATCATCAAGATCACCATTCAACGTTGAGCCGTCATCGGGAGCGGTCCTCGGTGCCGCACAGTTGAACGTTCCGTGTTTATAAACTGTGTTCTGTGTTGATAAATAACTTTGTGTTCGGTTTTTTCTTCAACTCACGTTTCGAGATAATTGTAAGTTCTTTTTTTAATATGTTTATCGTAATGTTGGCAGCGGTTTTCATTATTTTTTCTCAATATCAACGTTGTTTACTTTGATGTTATTTATGAGTTTGTTTGGAGCGTGTAATCGCATCGTGTGTTGAGTGATAAGCTTGTAATTGGAGCTTTTTGTCTTGTATTCGATATATTTAATGTCGAAAGATAGATAATAGACGCTTTATCACAGTGATAAGTCCGTTCGAAGCAACAGTTGATGTCGCGGGGTGAATTATTGAGACCCTGTTACAGTGATGTCGCTCTAACTTGTTGCTTATGTATGGGAGGAGTTTAGACATTTGGTACGCAAGCGCAAATCGTGATATTGCGCTAAATATCGTAAAGTTGCCGCCAAAGTTTGTAGGTGTTACTTTAGTTTGTGTAATATTTATTTCGAGTGACACATAAGGACGAGGCTTCTTATTCTATTTTGTTTATAAGAATTTAAATCAATGGTGAAGTTGTATTAGTTTTGTTATAGATTTTTATTCGTATATGATATATATATATTTGTATACTTATTTACGAGTTTATTATAATTGATACTAATAACATTAAAATAATAGAATGCGCCTGCGACGGGTGACTACTGTAAATTATGTTATTAAAAATTAGTAAAGTAAATGATTTTGTATGTAAAAGCTTTACACGTCTCTAGCAGATATGGAAATGAAATTTGTTTCTCCTATTAACTTGGCACGTTTGTTGTAAACTGTTGCTAAATTAGCCACATCATCTTTACATCAAAATTGCCATTCCACAGATTTGACTGTTCAGTGACCATTCGCGGTACAGGCTGTGCGGTTGGAATTTGATCTTGAAAAAAGTTGGAAAATTACGCAAATACTTTTAAGTCGGTCCTAAACTTCGTCGAATTCGTAATCGTAATTTACCATGAGCTTTCAGTAAGCTCAGGTAAGTTCCACAAATAACCAACCTGAAATAAATATTTGTCGATTGGTAAAATTAATTGCTGCGTAAATGGAAAGTTGCAGAGTTTTGCTGAATCTTATTTTGTCTATAATTATAAATAGGTTCTATTGGGTACTGCTGTCAAGTACAAGAAAGATGTTAAATGACAATGTTTCTATAACATTCCGTATGGTCAACGGGACCTTCCCATTCTTAGTCTTTTCAGATCCTAACATATCATAAAACAAAGTCCCCAGGTCGCGTCTGTCTATCAGTATGAACGGGATAAACTCAAAAACTACCGAACGGATCTCGATGCAATTTGGCATAGTGATAGTTTGAGACTTTGGGAAGGACTCAAGCCAGTTTTTGTCCCGGTAAAACATATAGCGAAACATTTATCATGGAAAAGTTAGTTTATAAGAATACAACTCAGACCGATGTTTTCATTTAACTCGTGTGACGTAACGCGTTTTCAAAAGGTATCGAACTTGAAACAACGTCCGAGAAAGCCCTCGAGCGAAATCTCTACTGCACCTTGTGCGATATAATACCGTGAAATATTTATAGAAATCCGAACAGGTGATAAATGAACGGAATCATTCGATCGGACGCGCTTATAATTTTTTTTATAACCATTTCATTAATGTAATTTGTATGCTATCGTTTTATAATGGTTATATATTGTGTTATGTGACAATTTGAATATTTTAAATACATAATCGCAGACACATATTATGGTTTTGCAAATAAATTGATATATTTTGTGTTCTTAAAGCGTTAAATAAATCTTTTATGGGACTTTTATTAATTCTTTAAGTGTTGTAACTGTAATTGGTGAGCTTTATGGAGGTTTTAAATATGTTAGTTATATTATATTACTAGCGACCCGTTCCGGTTTATCTTCGGTAGCAGAACTCGATGGCCACAAATTTCACCGTAACATATTGCTCGCGGTTACAACCGAGAAAAAATATTTTTCAGGATAAAAGTTCCGCTTTGTATTTTACCGGAACAAAGTCTATGTCTTTCCCTAGGTTTTAAAATATTTACATACCAAATTCTATCAAAATCCGTCCAGTAGTTTTCGAGTTTATCGTGTTCAGACAGAGAGGTAGACAAATGAGGCGAAGGACTTTGTTTTATAATATGTAAGAAGGATATTTCTCTATTATTTATTATAGTTTACTTAAACGTATATTTGAGCAGTATCGTGGATGTTGCACTGACCATGCAATCGTGAGATTTGCGAAAGGTTTTTCCCCGGCAATATCCGGAGTTTTTGTCCATACCCAAATAGAGCAACAAAAACACCACGCAAAAATCTAAAATGTAACTCGTCAATTGTTCGAACCAAAAATATCTATCGATATCTATATTGATTCTTCTTATAACATATGGTTATTGGAAGAGATAAGTCATTGGAGAAGGCGTTGTCTACTAACTACTGTTTCACTGAAACTGTTATAGCGAAACGGTTTTCGCATTTCGTGCTTTCACCATAAAGATTACTGGAAGACTTTTTGAAGTGATTTCTCTTTCCAGCCCTCATTCCTTAAGGTTCAGTAAAGTAACTGCAATTTTCCTGACATTGTGGTTCGTAATGAGCGATGGTAAACTTTACCATGAAGGGACACGCTGAGTAGCTGTTATGTTCTATGGAACATTATATGGTATATGGAATTATAAAGTAGGGCACGTGATATATGTTAGAACGCATCCTCATGTGGTGACAACTTACCATCAAAGCGTCCTCCTTACCAGTTGTCAGTTGGTATAAAACCAACACCAAACTAGTCACCAGTTAATATTGGTGAACTAAGGCCTAATCTCTCCCAGTAGTAGGGGAGGCCCGTGCCAGCAGTTGGACGGTATATAATACAGGGCTGATATTATTATTTAAAAAATATATAGTAAACAATTTTCCGTATAGTTTGTGTGCAGTTATTACAGCGGCCGTGTGATGTGCCAAATGATATAAATCGTGGTAACTGTGACAACGCGTTACGTTGCCAGAATACAACATTGTTTGTAATATACCCACAGCGTTATTAAATATATGCTCATGTCGCGTATGGCAGTGTTTTTTCATTCCCAAAGTTTGATCACGTTATCAATTGTTTTGGTGGTGGGTGTTGCGTTGTCAGGAATGTTACTCGTACATTGAATAATATATAAAAAAGTTTAAGATAAACCTATGATAAATGCGATTAGATAGAATGCTGTCGATCAATAAGATCTATTTAAAAAACATCCTGTTTTGTCACGTTTATAGTATTCCACATTGTAAGAATTAACCATCAATAGATATAATAAATTCATAGATTATTCGAATCTGTATATTACATACAAGGTTTTGCTCGCGGCTAAAAGTACCGCTTCATAGTTTCCAGGGTTAAAAAGGAGCATACTATGTTCTTCCCAGGGTTGCAAACTATCTCCATACAAAATTTTATTAAACCCTGTTGTATAGTTTTGAGGTTATCGCGTTCAGACAGGCAGACAGATGTGGCGAGGGACATCGTTTTAAAATTATTTATTAGAGCTTTTGAAGAGGATCAATTTCGCCATACTTTACGATTGTTGCATTTTAATTGGTTACGGACCGCACGTAACACAAGCTTATAAAAGGAATAAATTTTCCCCGTTTTGCAACATTTTTCGCGGATGTTCCGCTCTTATTGGTCGAGCGTGATATTGTATAGCCTCCCTCGATAAACAGGCTATCAAACACTAAAATAATTTTGCTATTTGAACCAATAGTTCCTGAGATCAGCGCATTGTAAGAAACTCTTCAGCTTTATATAATAGTATATAGATATATTTTTAGAAAAAAAAATTGGTACACGCGAGGTATAGGTTAACAGATAACAGAACGTAAAACAATCTCAAAATAAAATTACTTAATTCTCCACAATCAAGTCGAAAGCAGACGCGGTCGCCACCTAGTCAGGTGTATAATTTAGACAAATTACATCTTATAAACGCGCAACACGGACAAATGCGTTTTGAAAGTGAATTTGAAAAAATAACAAACGCCATACATTTATTTCTTCGGCGAGTTAATATATCTTGTAAAAATTTGCTGTCGTAGCGAATATTCACGTCCAAATGAAATATGTGTCGACACTCATCTTTCAATGTGTGTTTTAGATGTATCATGTTCACGATATTTTTGTGGTTATTTCGGTTGTGGTATTTGAGATGGTGTTATGGTGATTTTTATTATTTCCACGCTATATTTTGAATTAGATTTTATGTCTTCGCAAAATTTAAAATCTTCTATAGTATGACTTCTATAATTTGTTCATAATATAGTAGATTGTAAAGATGTAACGTAGATATATTGTCAAAAAAGTTTATTTAGATATTGATATGAAACTATTTTAATGATTTTATTGTAGCTTTTTATATTATTATTTTCTTCCGACGTTTCGAAGACTTAGAAATGACAATAAGTCACGGAGGGGACTGAGGTGAGGTGTGAAACGTCGGGATAAAATAATAATTTAAAAACCACTATAAAATCTGTAAAATAGTTTTAATTTCAATGCCTAACATTCGCGTAAACATAGGAAGTCATTACATTTATTTAAGCTAGAATTTAGACAATATAACTGTCATAAGTTAAAGAACATAACATTACAATATCATTTGTGAGAAATATTTAAGCCGCATTCCGGGTCGAGTTCAACAATATGCATTGGTCCAAGGATCAAAGCGCGCCGGGTACTTGAAAATTAGATTATTATATGAACATTAGCGAGAAACAGATCAATATATATGTCCGTTATCAAACTGTTTATCTAAGCGTGGCGCGATTTGGTTATCATAGTTCGCGCTCTCCCTTAGCTCTGTTAGTAACACGTATTTGTAAATAATATCAGATAATTTATGTATCTCTATATATACGTATGTCGTAGTCATAGTTATCCATCGCCTATATTCAATAAAGTGAGTAGCATCAGCATGCGGTCGTTAGAATTTAAATAATCGGCTCCATATAATCGTCTAGAAACATAATTTATACATTTTATATATTTCAAATATTCATAATGATATGTGCCACGCTCGGTATACGAATTGCGGAATATATGAGTTTGAAGTCAACATTTATAAGTATGCTGAAATGACATCTGATTACCATTGTTAAACAACTACCGATTTACAGCTATTTTCAAAAAACGATCCCAATCTTAATATTCAATCCGATTCCGAGAATGAACCAATCAAAATAACTCATTTGTAACCACATCAAAAACGCTTTGTTCTGATTGGTCCATTTTTGAGATAGATCAAAAAAGCTATTCGTTTATTTAAAATATCGTTTAGGAAGCTAATTATCGACCTCACCTATGTGTTTTAGCAATCCATGTCTCGTGGTATCTGAATCTTACTCCCTTCTAATTTTATCGTATTGTCTACATCTGTGTGGCGGAGGCACAACAAATCTGACTACGTCCGAGACATCCTTTGAAAATTTATTAACTTTAATTACCACCTTATACGTTGAATTAATGGAAAACGTTTAATTTACTAAGTTTTGTCGGTATATGAGTATAAATAGGTGCATTGCAAATTGTCTTTTTGAAAATCGGTCTTGTAGTCATGAGTCATACACAGATGTTCTTTTGAAGCCAGTTTCTGAACGCCAAATTTCTTAGAACAGTTTGGGTAAGACAAAAGAGACATCTTGTATGATGATTGTTTGATTTTAGTACAATACAAAATACCGTCTAAATAATACAGTCGTCGAGACACAATTCTGCGTCTGAATGTCTGCGTCAATAATGACCTAACACAAATTCACAATTAAAAAATAATGTTAATTAAATCTTCGAATTAGAGACCGGTTCAGTCAACGGCACTGGGCCTCGCATGTCTCCCAGTGTTTAACCCTTCGGTTAATAGTCCTAACGTGACTGCGTACGCGCCGATCTTGAATGTTAATCTCAGATACCTTTAAACTTCAACACATTTAATGTTGCTGATTCTATACCATTTCCTGCTTTTATGGGCACAGTTTAGACGGTAACATTGTGTGGTGTATCGAATTGATATTATGTTTGTAGCTCGCGGCTAATTTCTAGATGATAAATGTTTGCTAGATAATTTTCTTGTTAAATTATAAATTGATGTTGTATTAGAATCTTTCAGATGATGGAATGTTCACGTACGTTTAACATAAAAATGGATTATGACACGTGCAAACCGCTCACTTTATGGGAAGTGACGTACGATCTTATATAATGAGTGGTAACATCATCAGAACTGAAGTACACAGTTCTATATGGCGTTGCTTTGAGCTTGTCACCCTGAAACCTTGATATGTCTCATAATGCCCAGTAATTACGGTGGTATAATGAAACTTTAGAAATGAGCTATGAGGAACTATAGAATGAAAGTTCACGATATCAGCTTGGTACACAAATAGTTAATTAATAATGATTACCTATAAGTGGCGAAGGATGATTTTTTTCGAATGGGAAGAGGACACAACCTATAGGTACTAATAATATGCATAAATGCGGTCTACAAATCGTTCTAATGATATTTAGATTCAAAATCAATTCTACATAAATGGAGGCCAACAGGAATCGTGTTATGTGTGGACATACATACACGTGGACCCTTCGCCGCTGATACCGATAACGAATTGTTAAAGTAATACGAAATACTGCAAAAATAAAATAGGTAGCGAATTGTAACGAATAAGAAAAACGTGCCTCCCTGACCTTACACAGCGGAATAAATGTAGGTTGGTCACGAATCTGTATGAAACTTGTATCAGGACATCAAAACTTTCCTTTCGATTATTCGATAGCGCCGAGAAATTGAAACAATGTTACAAGTTGTATTTCAAAATTAATACGTGATTTACTGATATTTATTTTGTTCGAAATGTATGTAATTGATGATGAAATTTGCCAGATTGTTCGTGTTTGGAAAATCTAGCTGTAATTAAAAATATCTTTTATGGTCCCTTGCCAGTATTTGGCACAAAATCTTTGTGATCATAGTAATGTTTTAAGGCTATTCAAATAAAACTTTTATGTGGTTATATATAGTGAATAAATTATATTAATGAATTGAATAAACATTATGAATGATTGGTAATGTTAGTCTTACACATAATGTTTTCTATTTGTGTTTCATAATTTCTCTATTCAACAATCTTAAAATATGCTAATGCACGCGACGGACTTGCGAAGTAGCCATTAACACGTTCAAATCTATTCATTTTTTTTTACATGTTACGAATGTATTTATAAATATTCTAATAGAGCATTAAAAATATACGAGTGCATTTCTATTTTAATAAGATCTAATAAATATGATGATTATATTTGGTCACGTGGCATTGGTATTACGACTAACCGGTATTCTAATAATGAAGGAAACTTCTTTTTTCATCTTATTTAAATTCTTAAACATATAAATGTTTTGCTCTATCAGTACTTATTTCAGTACTAAAATAACCAACAGTATCTTATGAAAGCGATTTAATTGATAAATATATTTTATGCAAGATTCAGTATTGATAGGTGTAAGTCCTACGTGGTATGTTTTTGTTTACTAGATTTGCTTGCAACTTTGTATTTGAGGATTACATAAATTTCTTCCCGTAGCATCACAATATATAACTTTTTTTTGTCTGATATGAAACCAAGCTTATACTCTGATCTCAATTATACTCTGTCCATATTTGAAAATTACATGATCTGTCCAGTAGTTTCGAGGATGTGCCCTAACAAATAAACAAATGGAAAATCATTCTTAAAATCGCTGTTTCGTATTCTACTCTTCTTTATTATTTAGTACCTTTCTTTTAATTTAAATACATATCGGCTTCTAATGTTTTATTATATGTATATATAGATAGATATAAGATAGATGGCGTGGCTCTTAACTCAACAGCGATCTTATCGTCTCGTCATCCTGTAATTATATAAAGACTTCGGATTATCAAATCAGAACCTTCATGCAACACGTTTACTTTCATCAATCGTCCGTAACGTTATAATTAAAATCTTAATAACAGATATAAAGTTTTCAATAGGAACGTACCATTTGCTCGTATGATATAATCGATTTACAGACCGCGCCCGTGCCGACGGGAAGTCTTCAATTATAATTACAAGAACTGTACTCTCGTTCGTGTATGAATGTGCCTTTTTGTTCCTCTGGCCGTATGAGTAATTTCCGGCTGTGGACATCTGCTGCGAATCTTGTTATTAATTCAAATGTTCTTGGATACGTTAGATTGGAAAGGTTTGTAACAATGGTGTCGATAGGTCACATATTCATTTAATACTTGTATGGTGTAGAAAAGATTTTAGAATCCAAAGGTTGATAATGTCGAATATTGATATGCCTGAAAAAGTTTTGCGTAGTAAATAAGCAATAAATTGGAGTTAATGCTGAGCATATGAACGACATTATAATTACCAATAATTATTTATTATACAATATATGACGGTAGGATCAAGTGTTACCATATACTTATGATACTAACCTGAACGAAATAAAAGTAAATATATTACGCGTCAATTTTCTCATGAATACATGTATTAATGATTCAGTCATTTTACACTTTATCTTATTAAACCGTCATGTTCAAAAGAAATAAAACGATGTCTTTCCTTCGCTTTAAAAAAAAGCACATTTATCATATGTTTTGATATGGTAAACGTGTTTATTTGCATTTAGAATATCCCGCGTTTGGATTAGCATACGTTCTTATTGAATTATTGGCGCCACGTGTTATGGAATGCGATGAGACAGGTCCGGTTTTGTGTGATGAATTTTTATGCAATAGTGACGTGGATTTGTGCATCTGTACGCTCGATTGTGTATCTTTTAACATAGAGATTAGAGCCCACTTTTTTCAATCAATCATTTTGTAAATGTTAAATATTATAAAAGAACCGTAACATTACGTGAATTAGTGCTATGACACTAATATATAAAACAGTAATATAAAACAGTAAAAGTGTTTATTTTAACATTACTTGAACTAAGGACTTGTTTAATGCTTTCTGGAGTTAAGTACGATTACATTTTATAGGTGTGCAAGAAAATCGGTTGCTTGTGATTATGAACAATATTTGAACCGTAATATTTAGCTATATCGCTAGTATTTTTATATAATGTATGAGATTATCTGTATCTATTCAACCGAAGACGTTAAAAACTCCATAAGTTTCGCTAACGATATCAATGATTTTATTGTGCGTAAGTTATTTAAGTTTATGAGGCACACATCAGTCCCATCTCGGCACAAGATTTATATCAATAGGCGCCATTCATTCGTCTCCAACGATGCACCATCCATCTCCGGCTCGCATTGAATTATGTAAATGGTATTTACGAAATGATCAATATAATTTTATTCGTGCGATTTATCTATACTGTTACCGAATTTGATTTATCGCCATGCCGTTTGTGTATGACGTACCGAGGCGGCTCTTTGCAAGTCACTCGGCTGACAGCCGATGGATGTCTAGATGAAGACTGTTCCTTATTGCTGTCGTTTGTTCTTGAATTTATTGGACACGAAGTAACGGTGGCCGCCGGTGCAACCGACCAATATATTGTGCAGTGAAATGGCATCCTCGTGGACCTGTTGACTTTCGTAAATGTAATAATTTATGTTACGAATGTGAAGCAATCGTGGGACCAGATATTATTTGGTTGTGCAATTGAATTTTGTTTCATTACAGTTTGTTCGTAAATGTCGCTCGTTAATATCGATTTTATTGATATATACATTTAATGCTATGATTAAACATTTTCTTATGAATTGATTCATTTCGTATTTTAATTGATTATTTGGATTTTAAATTGTTTCATATTGGAAACATGCTTAAGTTGTAATCATGGTGTACTACTAAGGTGGATTGCGTAAAAGAACATCAAGGATTTGTGCCAGCCAAGATTCATAATGACAAAAAATGTCATTACGAAGGCATCTCCAGCAATACACTCCAGTACCTTAATGATGAAGATGATAAAAACAAATGCGTTTTGAAAATATTTCAAAAATAGAATCACAACTAACGATATGATTTTGAATACTTCTTATCAGTGGCGAAAGGTGAAATTTTCTGAAAGAGAACCCGACACAACATATAGATACTAATATGCATGAATGTGATCTGAAAGTCGTTCTAATGGCAATTAGATTCGAAATAAATTCTACATAAAGGAAAGCCGGCAAGAATCGCGTTATATGGACCCTTCGCTTTTTAAATCCTTATCAACTGTGATCTCGTACTCTTAGTATCTCAATAATCGTATGTATTAGATATGCATTTGTATTCCATATAAAGTTTACTTTCATATTCAAATGTGTGTTTCTGAGAAATACATTTCCTTTAACTCATTGTGTATCAATGTTGGTGGTCGTGTTGTTTACCGCGTTTATAGTGATTCTGTTTTGAGAACGTCGTTAGTGTTTGTTTATTTTTGAGGATAAACCATTTTGAGTATGTTTATGTAGCGTTCATGTTTGGTGGGTTTGCGGGTATTGTATATTTATGTTACTTGTGTTTAAAGTTTGGCTGCTGTTTGGAATAATGTTTCTCATTTTGGTGCCTAGTATTTAGGCATGTGCGTAATGTCCTTTTTTCTTTTTATATACTTGACTTGGATTAACTCCATTAGGTTCAAATTATTTGATCAAGGTAAGCAAATAGTTTAGATTTTTTGGACAAAGTGGAACGTGTTACATATGAGGAATAATATACGAGGTTTAAGTTGGTTGGTTTTTATTCATCGTATCGGCAATACAATAACAATACTCATGAATGTAAAAATAAAGAACAATTCCAAGCAAATCTACCCCGAGATTCATGTATCACGAGACAGATAAAGCATTGAATGTGCACTAACTAGTGGTGGCGGTGTTATTTATGACGTCCGATAGCATCGGCACGGACTTGTCAATCACAGCTCACGGCTCGGTGCGGGCACACGTCGGAATAACCGGGCTTGCGCGGCGAGCGAGCTGTCTGACACATCGTGTGTGCTTCTTAGGTGTTGCGCACGTTAATGACTTATTGTAGTAAAATTATCATGAAATATTTGTGGAGTACAAAAGAAAAGCGACGATAGCCTAGTTGGTTGGGAAACGGACTGCCGAGACGAATGTCCCTTGGCTTTTGAACCTGCGGGCCCAAATGCTAAGGGAACCCATTTCTTTCTTCTCCAAATTATTTATGTATTATTCGTGTATTATCACCTGCTTTAAATGGAAACACCTTAACCTTATGTGCGATGTACGGACTTGTCATTCAAAATTGACGGCTCGTAGTACAGCCATACGGTTACGCTGAAGCTACGCGATAGACGAACGGTTTGAGGATGCGTCTGCAATCGAGACTGATGCACATTAACGATTTTTCCTTTATGCTCCAATTGGTGTAATATTAACTAAAACTTTTACGTATTATAAGATTAGTTGAGTGAAACAGAGATGAGTCTTATAATTGCATAAAATTACAAAATGTTGACCTAGGTGTTTTCTGTCCTTTTTTGTTTTAAAAAGCATGAGTAATATACAGTAACGCATCTCCTTTCCGAAGACCCAAAATACTCCCTCTTCTCATTCAATATTTCTTACCTTAACTCTAACAGCTCATCTATGACCCTTCTAAAATTGCGAGTGTATACTAAACATCAGGTAACCTTCCGCGTTTACGGTTTATGCTATAAAACAAATAAAAAATATAGTAGTACTACTTGGTAAAGAGAAATCAGCCATACAACTAAAAGTCGACAACGTGCGATAGTCCGATACGGTGCTGGTTGAATTGTTGATGCGGTGTGCGTGCCGTCCGATCTTCCACGGCCATCCATCATTGAGAGCGGGCGCGTAACGAGCCTTTATTCGAGGGAAGCTGGATGCGCATGCGACTGTTTTTACACTCTCTCGCCAGTCCGTGTCGGCTGCGCGGTCTGCTGTGCTTTTATTGATGGATCACGAGTATAATAATATATTTTAATCTTAGAGGTCTTTGTACTAGAGTTTTGTTGTTTGTTTGTTTGTTGGTTTTGTTGTGTAAAAGGTAGTTTGTATTGATTTGGTTTTGATTTGTGGATTTTATGCCGTCATAAGGAAGTTCAGTTTATAATTACATGTTTAGACGTTTAATTCTGGTGGTAGGTCCTAATATGTGAAAGTATTACTGGGTAGGTACCACTGCAATGTCTATTTCTGCCGCCAAGCAGCAGTGTGTAGTCACTGTTGTGTTCCGGTTTGAAGGACATTGTAGCCTGTGTAACTACTGGACATAATAAGACTTAACATCTCATATGTCAGGATGGCGGGGCAGTGAAATACCAAACAATTCTTTGTAATTCAAGGTTTTGGATGGTGTTTTAATTGTTACGGGCGACGGCCCGTGCTTGTTGGTATCGCTTACCAACAAGCTCGTCTCGTCATTTAAAGCAATAAAAAAAACATTAATTACCATACAGTTTTGTTTCATTTTTTATCGCATTTTAGTATTTTTTTGGAAGCTCTCATAGCTTGTTATATGCGGTAGTAGAATTTTAATATATTTTTTTATTTATATCAAGACGGTACACGTATTCTAAAATTACACACATTATCGTACCACATGTCTCAAATTAGACGCTCTTTTTTGCATTTCCGAGAGGTGTACCTCGAAAGCTCCGTTGGCCGGCTATCAGATAGTCGCGGCGCGCATAATTGAATAGCTAATGCAGGCCCCCGCGGTAACAGGCCGGTGGGACCTAACGATCAGATTGTATCGCAACAGTGACGTTTCAATACAACGTGGATCAATCGACGGTGGTGTTTGACGTATGAAAGTATCGGCGGTTCGTTCGGCCCGCTGGTGTGTGTTATCGCTGATCTTACCACCCACCACGGTGTGACGCTACTGCATGACGTACTGTGAATGACAGTATTGTGACGTTAATTGACTGTTAATTGTTTTTTTTGTACGTTCACGGCAGTGATCCCACTGCACCTGATGGTTAGTGGAATGCAGTGTAACAGAATGTCGATTGAAGGGATGATTACCTCTCGTTAGTCGACACAATTATGCTGGCCTCTTGGAACTGGATGTACGCTGACTGATTTCGGAAAACGACACACTTACGTGGGCCACTATGGCGCGTTTCAAGTGCTTGGGTACGTTGGTCCTTATATGGGCGGATGTACACTATATCCTACTACCAGCAAAATTTTAATTCCGGGATGGAATTTTGTTTGTGAATCTTTGGTCGTGTCCTGTATATTATACACTTAAAATCTTAAGAGGGTGAAGGTGGATTATCACGCAGCGCTTTATTTAAAGCTCTGTATGGTTTTGCTACTAATTATTTGGCGTTTGTATTGCTTGCCAACAGGCGAGCGGCATCTCGTCTAGGCATTAAATTTAAAAAAATAAAAAACTGATTAAACTTGATTGTTATAAGCGTGGAATTAAAAAAAGAATTCGGTAAAATTAAATAGAAAGGACACTAGTCGCAGTCGCCTTGTCGGCCTTCAAAGTAAAAATAGAATACATAATATGCTCTGTCTAGTCGAAAAGCGAATGAGTCATAGTGATGTGCATTTCACCAAACATCTCGGTTACGATTCTGTCTTTGGGTCAAATGTTTGTGTATTTGACAATGAGCCTCAAATGTAGGTGATGAGATGAAAGATCTTTTATGTCTTAAATTAAAAAAAAAAATTGAACGGTATTAACTGGTGAACAAGGAGCCGCTCAAGTGTTACGTAACGTAATTTGACGACGAGGTGAGTCTCGTAAGACGTTACGATACGTAACATGGGAGGGGGGCGGGGTGTTAAAAAAATCTTCAAAAATTGCGTTATGTAATACTTGAACTCCTAAGCTGTTTTTATGCCGTGTAAGATCTTATTGTAGACATCCGGTATACCTAATCGAATCAGACAGTTCCAAAAAATCTCCAATTCCCTATCTTTTGCTCTCCTTATACCTCAGCTGAAAACTGGAACTATATGTCGGATTTGTGTGTCATTTATTCCGTATTTAAATCCGATATGAGCCCCTGTACCGTTTCGTGTAAACGCGATGTCGCATCGTGCATCCGTGGCTTGTTCACCATTGTTGAAGTTAGTAAAATTTTGCATTTCGCGGAATGTGAGAAGCGTGAGTGGTACGACGATACAATCACACTTTCTTTCGCTTGACGTACTCGTGAATCTTCATTTCTCGACGATTTTAATAAATTGTGCCTGCTTTTTGTCAAGGTGATGATTTACATGTTTTGAGAGGTCTTGCTTAAGTTCAAAATGTTGTCAATACTTATAGAGCCGCCACGTAGTTTGGAGTCTTACCCCCTTATTCATAAACGTTTTTTATCTAAGGACGGAGTAAAGCTGTGATAACAAGTCTGTTTTTCAGTGCCCAACGGCACTAAGAAACAGACATAGGGCCTTTGTGATTGGCTAATATTGTTGTATCTCAATATTAGCCAATCACAACGGCCCTATGTCTACGCACTGCGTGGGCTGTCATGCCATCAGCACTGAGAAACAGACTTGTTATCACAGCTTTACTCCGTCCTTAGATAAAAAACGTCTATGAATAAGGGGGTTAGGATTTAACGCACTTGTAATCCTTGCCTCGATATATTAAGTTATAAATATTTATATATGCCATAGAAGCAGTTTATCCAAAATCTTACGTTGTCTTACTTCTTCTCAACTTTTGATGACTTGAAAAATATTTAAAATATAACTATTACTTTGAAAGGCTTTTACAAAACTAATCAATGCTGTCAATCTTGTATCGCGAATGTCTAAACTCTATCCTATAATGTTCGACGATGAACGTTTTATAACCACGATGTCTTCATAATTACTTGTATTAAAATAGAAAGTCACACAAGCCTCAACAAGCATTGTTCCCCTCAATGCTTGTCAAATGCTCAGTCAATAGCCCCAAAAGAGCATAGCTTTCCTTGTCTCACAGGCTATGAAATTAACCGCTAAATGACATCACGAGTGCCTGCCATGAATTCACAATTGAATGCGTTCGTTAATAAAATCTTTTTTTCTGTTATTATATTTATCTGTTGGTGCGCCGTCTTGTCATGTAGCTTGGCTTTAGTGGGCGCCGCGCGAGCGCATCTACGAGATACGAAAGTGGGTTATTGTACTTTGTTTCCGATTTTAGTTTATCATTCCCTTCGTTTGTCGGTTGATTTAATTGTTCGTGTTTGTTATTATGTTTGTTTGATACTTTTGATGTGCTGAGAGATTCTACTAGAAATGAAGGTATTTTTTCCTGTCTTTATTTGGTAAATTCTATTTTTCAATTACTTTTGAGAGTATAATATAAATGTTAATATTATTTTGATTACATCCATTTGTTTCTAACTCCTGCCTTAACACAAACGAGTATATCCTCATCGGGTTTTCAGAATAGTCAGAATGGACAACAATTGGCTAAACTGAAATAAATGATGGTGAATCTGATTTATCTCGGCGTGTAACTGTGTGACGTAACCGTTTATGGGCGGCGTACGAGTGTAATCTCAGTGTTTTATACTGCACACTCCTCTTTTGTGATTAATGATGCAGCCGCCGACGATGCTGCGCTGAGCCGAAGGCGACGGCACCACAATATTGTCTCATTTATTGCTAATGATCTATTGAATACCTATACGGTGTGAACCCACAATACTCAGTTATGCAAGCACTTTCTAATTCAAATGAACTAAACGTTTGTAATTAACATAAAACGGTTGACGTTGGTCGTATAAGGTTTTTTTGTTGTTGTTGAGTTTGTTGAGGAATTTGATATGTATAGTATGTAAGTAGATGGAAATTATATGAATTTCAAATGGAAAAACAGTGAGGATTTTTCTCTATTATCAAATTTAAGAGGTAATGAAGCTAAGGCTACAAATGTGAATTAAATAAGGTATTCTTGATTCTCGTAATCAATTAATCGGTGTTCAAAAAACAGTACTTGCTAGCAAATTCGTAGAAATCTCACTTGCTTTTTCTGGTTCGGTAATTCACGAGGCGTTCTTTTTTTTTTATAGAATTGAAAATAGTACAAATTATACCTCGCTTTGCACCTACCAGAAATTTACGGTAACACTGCTAAAGTTATAAAATGTATGACTGGTTTTAAAAATTATTCCATACTTAAAAGTTTACAAATGATCTTGTAAATTTATTCGATTAGTAGGTAGTCGTACAATATTTACTAACACAAATAAAACCCATTATAGATATTGTAGCATAATTACTAGTCCATTTAGATCACACAACATAGTGTTTCGGTAACACATATTTTAAAGCCACAACACTAAACCAGTCTAGTACTTAAACGCACATTGCGTTACGTGCCGTGTAATTTAACAAAAACGCTGTTATAATGCCGGGCGAAATTGCTGCGATTTGGTTCTCAACTTTCCTGCGCTATGCTGTGTATGATCGCCAGCAATTACTGCGCTATCCGTGTTGATTTTAAAAATATCATTGTTCTAAAATACAGTTGACTTTCACCGCGTTGATTGTTAATACGGGATCGGTGTTTTGTTGATTGAGATGGTGTTTTTCTATTGAGTTTGATATTAAAATCGATTCAAAATCTATGCTATGCTTCTATACATACTAAAGATAATAGTTCGCGAAACTTTCTTAATTAATATTATGATTCATATATTACATCGATTAAAATAAATAATCGCAGTTTTTCGATCGATTGTGAAAATGAACCAATCAAAATATTAACATGTCATTTGTAAGCAAGTCAGATTTTTTTGACTTGCTTACAAATGACATGTTTTGATTGGATTATTCTCGGAATTTAAACGAAAATTAAGATTGAGATCGTTTATTTCAAAATCGGTAGTTAGTAACGCCAATATCGCACTGTGTAATAAACAAAATTATTTTCAAAGTAATTCGATACTAATATATGAAATCTAAAAGCTTCCAACCCTCATTGTTCTAGTTCACTCTCCTCTATTTGGGAAGACTTTTTCTACGAATGGTTTATGTAATAGTAACAAGTTTTGTCATTACATTGTATACAGTTATATTTGGATAGATGAATAGGACAAAAAATTATTGCGATTTATTGCGGTACAATCCAAAGATACCGATGATAAAAAGTTGTAAATGTAACTGTACCTTATTGTTATTAACATTTGCTTTATAAATTTCACGCTTCGGTACTTATTGTAAACCATAAAGCTTTCAACAATGTTTTAAATGCTAATAAGGTACAAATTTGCAATGACGCACGTGGATTATAAACTTTAAACCGATGAAAATATAGAATATTTTCATTCAACTTAAGCTGAGTGGACCCACAAATAACTCTCATTAAAAAATAAGTTTTGACTCGACTCGGTGTTTTCGTCACTACAATTTTTTTATCTCAGTTCTGGGAACTCAGATAACACGGTTGGACCGTTCAGACGGTGACGCGTTTTTTTTTAAATAATAATTTCGTGCTTACCCGAACGTTGAGGAATTATTTATTGTTAGGAGACGGAGTGATAAGCTTTCGGCATTAACGGCTGGTTGGTTTGTAAATCGTCCTATTATAGGAACGCAACTGGTACACTTTTCGCCGTGCGTATTCTTTCCCATGATATGATAGGGGCGAGCCTTTTATCGGGCACAAATTCCAGACTCCTGGCTGATATTGAGTTGAAAAACCCCATATCACTTTGCCCAACCCAATGATCGAAGCCGAGACCTTAGCACTGCATTCGTAGTTATACAACTACGCCATTAAGGCAGTCTATTATGTTTGATCTTTATATGTTAATTTTAGAGATAATTTTACCTCCAAACGCATCTGTGGTCCATTTCTTTTGTAGTTTAGATATCATAATAGAGTTCCCTGTCAAAGATAAGATTTGTTTATCATATTTTGGTATTGTTTTGTTACAACAACAAAAATATATTCAAATTTAATTTGAAATAAAAATATTTTTCGGTACATATTTATTTAAAATTTTCCCGACGTTTCGAAAGCTTTATAGCCTTTGTTTATAAATATTTTTTGTTTGTTAGAAAAAGCATTTGCTGCCAGCCTCAGAACACTTTAAGGGTGCAGTAGGTTTAGTGACGTAGTCCTGATACAAAACATAAACTTGTTATGTAGTAGGTATGCAATATGTTAATATCTTTAAACCTTAGGAGATCACGATCACGAAAGTCTAGATAATGTCCTAGATTAGCATCATCAATACCAGGATAACATAAAGCTGGGCAGTATTGCCACAAGTTTATATCTCCGTCAGGAATTAATTTCATAGTTGGTTCTGCGCGCGCGCTGGCGGTAATTATCTTGGCATCGATACGTAATGAAGACATCTTCTCATATTTTTTATTGCCATTATAAAGTTATCTACATCGGCATGAGCAAGTATTATGTTTCTTTACGAACGATTTTATTATTTTCGAATGGTGTAATATATTTTTAATTATTTAATACGTTTACGAGTTAATATGTTGATGCACATCCAAAAAGATACCTAATGTCGTGGGTGCTAAACACTACGATAAACTGAAGAGCCTTAGTTTCCAATACTGGATCAAACCTGCGACCTCTCGTTTCTCTGTACCTACTCGAAGCGGCGTTTTTTTTTTGTTTATTGTACTTGAATACCAAATCCAAACCTATTGACTAACGGTATTGATTTCCAAGAACCTGTTCTAAAAAATATAGCACCAGAATATTTACCACATTAAATTCATACAACAAATCATCTGCCGCCCATTAATTAGTTAATAACAATTTGAAACGTTCACAACCGTTCTCGAGTTTCAACTTGTGTAATTCTCTTACATTTTCCGCCCCATCTGTAATGCGCACGCGCATTATAGATACCGTGATAGGCCGTTCCCCACGAAGCATTGGACGTGCATAAATAATCGAACGCAATCACTTTTTATCAAAACGACACACTATTTAAACGATTGTTGATCTCTAAAACTCGAAACTCTAGTTTTTTCACGCAGTGTATCTTTATTTATTACTTTGACTGCGGTTTTATTTGTAATCTCGGTTTTATCTTTACTGACGGAAAGAGGCATATCTTCTGTGGAAGCGAGCATAACTCTTCGGATTGTTTTTGTTGTTGCTTCAAAGATACGTTTTAATAATAGATTTTACATTTTGTTTATTGTATTAGATTTTTTTTTTATCTCTACGCGTTGTAAAATTTATAATGGACTTGTGGTTTTGTTGTGTTTTTATATTTGTGCTAGATATTTACTTCATGTTTACGGATACAAACACGATGCATGAATATGGAAACTTTTAAAATACGTTTCATATTTATAGCTCCATATATTTCTATGCTTACATTTTAGTCAGAGAAATGTATAAAACATACCAAATTGAACCCTAATTCCTAGTATCAGTAACGTTTATATCCAAACAATTCTGGTTAATCAGCATTATTAATTGTTGCAGAAACAACATCGGAGTACGTGGAACGGCGACGAGCGTCCACGTGACATAGATGTAAAAGGTTTAATTATTACGTGTGCAATTAAATTTAATGTTGCGCACTCTTATTGCGTGTCCGATTCTGTAAAAATTATATTTTACCATTCTAGCGCTGTGTGCGGACTAAGGAACGTTCTGAATTAATTGTGTGCGTTCCGAAGCTCAAGAGCCACATGCTTAGGTGCACGCTCGTAAACTCTATAATCTAATTTGTGATGTTTGATTTGTTCCGATATTCTGGTTTTATGCGATTCTGTTTTGTGTATAGGTATTTAGTGTTTATGGTAAGCCTGGTAGATATGATAATGTGTTTTGTGTTCGGTGTTTAGATGTTTTGGTACCTGCATTTATAGTGATAGGGTTTAGGCAGTTAGGTGCGCTTGGTGCAAGTTGAGATGTGACCACTGATATCCAAAGTTGAGATAGTATGTACTTTAAAAAAAATCTGAATATAATTAGTCACCGAATATACATGCTTAACTTATTACTATATCACAACGAAATATTGAGAATAATATATGGAAATAAATAAAACTCTATAAATAAATTTATAATTTACATATTTGAATAATATGGTAACGTAAGCTTGAATTCCGAAGATGCACGCAAAAACACCTATATATAAGTTATACAAAGAAATACGATTGTTACATCTCCAATCATCCATAGATTATACAAATAAGTATTTGTAGCGCTCGAACTCTCGAGCGTAACACTTGAGAACGACATCACAAATAACACACGATATTGGTTACGATTTGCATATCCACATCTCTGTATAGATACCGTTGCCCTTTATAATTTAATGGGCCGATTGACACTAGTCGTGTTGCTCTTATGTATGAATTATTTATGAGAATGGCATCGCCGGCACTTGTTACCGCGGGCTTTTGAGTTGCATCTCAATAGGATGGACATAGTTTAAAGAATTTCGGATAATGTGAAATATTCCGGAATGTGGTAAAAGTGAAAAAAAAAATATACTTAAATCATAACTTGCGTACATAAATACAGATAAGATAAAATAAAGTGATTATGTTTGTGCTGATCGGAACAATTGTTCTGAGAAAAAATGAATATCCGTATATAAGTAGCATAATACAAATGTTTATGGAGCATCATATATACAGTTTGTTTTATTTGATTTCTAAATAGACAATTTGTGGGTTTAATAAGGTGACGCTATAAAAATAACGATACGATGTGTTAAAAAAAAATAAAGAAAAACAAAAAAAAGGTGTTTTATGACAATCGATTTAAGCAAAATTAATCATAAATTTGTGTATCATAGGAAAAACAAAAAAAGGTGTTTTGTGACAATCGATTTAAGCAAAATAGTATAAAACAAGTAATCATAAATTTGTATATCATTATTGCTAGAAATAACCTGAATATGCCGCAATCATGGTAGCACTACATCGCACCAACCGCAACATTGTTATTTAACAACCAAAAGCTCGCCGCGACCGCATATTATGTAAGAACACTCGCGTTGTACTGATAAGTGATAAGGTTTGTCGCGGTATGACATCAGCTTAGTTCATTAGTGCGTAAAAATAAATACTAACTCAAGGATAATTATGGAGTATGGCGCCTGTTTATTGAGATAAACTTTTGAGATGTATGTATCAATAATTTTAACGTTTTAATTATAATTATAAAAATGTAATGGCAGCGTAGGTACTTGCAAATTGAAATGATCTTTTTTTGGGTTTGATTTTCAGATCGGATGCTTATTTTTTTTACTTGTGTTTACACACTTGAGCTGGTGGTAATAATTGGAATTTGAGAATATGAAATTTTATATACGGGGTCAGGCTGATGTTATGATATTAGTCTACTGTTTTCGGTGACCGATTATTTTGACAAATATTTTAAATTTGTCACATCGTATGAGCTTAGTTTGTCAGTTATTACGATTTCTTCCGTTCTGATTGTTGGTAAATGGAAACAATTATTAGAAATTCTAGATAAGGAAAATATACTTAATTATACCAAAATCTTTTGTCCTTGCGTTCAATACGATAACGCTGTTTCCATTATTCATGGTCATAGATATTGGTTAAATACTAGATTTACTTTCATTATCGCGTACAAATTTTGTTCACATATAAATATTAAAACGATTGATTTCACCTTTACTTGGACAATCGACATGCGTTAAATGTCTATTGATCCAGTCACAGTAATTGCGTATTTGTGACGTCATAACGCATCCAGGGGACAAAACTTCACGTTTAAGGACGTTTCATTAAAACTACGTTGCACTTGCTGTCTGATGTCATGAAAACAGATATCGACGTTTGAAAGGCTAATTGACTTAAGCGATTTTTTTTTGCGATACCAACTTTCATA
The DNA here is from genome assembly GCF_014839805.1 of Manduca sexta. NCBI lineage: Eukaryota > Metazoa > Arthropoda > Insecta > Lepidoptera > Sphingidae > Manduca > Manduca sexta. Next base: position 9,580,355 of record NC_051129.1, read on the forward strand.
CATATTTAAAATCAGCATATTTTTCTATGTTTTTTTTAACTTAGTTAATTTTTTTCGAAAAAAATGTAGCTTAAGTCAACCGTCGGTGTGGCTTTAATTATTTGCACAAAATTACGCAATCAAATCCAAAGGCAACTCAGACCGCGCTAATGAACAAACCCGACCGCATCAAACTGTTTGGTATCGCAATAAATAATGAACCGTTTGTAATAGTAATATCCGAACCGCATTCTGATCTCGATCTCATCTGATACGTTTATCTAGATAGCCCTCTCACGTTCTGTTGCACCGCGTGTGACAGGGACGGATGGCTCTCAGGTAGGGTTGCCATGAGTTCCTGAAGCTTCCGGGACATTTTACTTGCATGACCCATGGACAATGGTTTTTTTTTTTGTTGCTAAAAAGATCCGGTGTATTTGTAGCTAAGTTATTTAATTACTATCAGTCTTACTTATAAACTCGTCTAATGTTCTAATCAATTGCTTCGCCAGCGTTTACCAAAAAAATTACTTATAAACTTGTGTTAGCGTTAAGAGGTGGTTAAGCATTGCTTAACCCGTCATGACTTGTCAAAATTTTATTTTCAAATATGTACAGGTAGCTGAATGTTTGCCGCCAAACATTGACAGCTACGCGTGTGACGGAAAAATAACCTTATTATGTAGTATATAAGGTTATAATCCCGTGACACACGCAAATGTCATGTAGCTGTCTTGGCTCGCCGGCGAGCCACGAGAGACCAAGAGTTAAATAGCTGTCAACATAAATATCACCGATGATTAAAATTTTAGGAGCAGACTAGTCAAGACGTAACTAAGCGTAGCTTTGCGAAGTTTTTATAAGTAAGACTGTGTATTTCGGGGACGTTTAGGTTAATATGGACGATCGGGACAGACGTTTAAACCGGTGACATTTCTCGATATGTCGATACAAATGGCAACCCTACTCGTGGCACATTTAGAGATGTAATTATGGCGAGTGTAATGAGCAGACACCACTGCGAACGGTAATTTGCTCGGGATAAGCCGGTTGTGGTATGACGGCTTTGCTAGTGTTTGCGTATTGTTTGTGAGTCGGTATGAAATGTAATGGCTTAAGCTACATTATTTTCCTTGAGATTCTAGGTGCGGGTTGAATTGACACAACTTTTTGACATAATTTTTTAATAAATTGAGGGTATGACATCGATTTGTCGTTATGATCAGCAATTCGTGAGACAAAAAATACAGCTAATGACATGTAAGTTGTGGTCAGTGGCACGCTATATTTATATCTCTTAATTATTTTATATTTCCATACAGCAAAGCACGTAAAGCCGTTGGTCCTGCGCTTGATCTCTCTCCGGTCATGTCGGATCCCCGTCTCACCGGACTATGAGAGTGAAGGATCAGAGAGTGCACCTGTGTACTGCGCACACACTTGTGCACTATAATATATTCTGCGTACCTGGTTGACCTCCGTTGAGATTGGTCGCCGTGGCTGAAATTCGGCTAGGAGGGATTAATTCATTTATTTCCATACATAAAGGCAACGTCTCTATTATCGATGGTGTAGTTGTATTGGGCTCACTTGGCTCCGAGTACAATAAATATGAATATGATTTTCGCGGTAAGTGTACCAAAGTTGAAAAAAAAAATGTGCTCTTTGTGAGAGAGAGATGCTCTCAAAACATAATTTATTTTTAACACATACTTATTTCGTCTCGGCGATATCAGTCGAAAATGGTTTTTATAACTTCGACGGATAAGCGGTCTATTCAAAACTCCGCTCTGTTATCTTCAAGTACCTACGTGATGACATAATGTTTTAAAAATAAAAATAATAGCTTATCGGTTATCTTTTGTTATTTTGTTTTAACTTTATAATCTTAAGTCTTGTGTTGGATGTGATTTAAAAATACATATTCGTAGTTATAATGTCACGTTCATTGATTTGTGTGAACAAAATTTAGGTCACATTGACGGTCTTTTGCAAAAAAAAAATGACGATAAATTTCCTTGTGATGTTTATTATCATGAATTATGACTTTGGAACGAAGTTACAAACTAGACGAAAAGAATTAATATTTAAACATAATTTCATCTAGCTTAAATAAAACGTTTAACATTAAAAGCATAGCATCCATTAACTAAAGAAATTCCAAAATAAAGATCACAATCCGTCCGCGGTATCGTCATTAGCCATTCGCTCCGTGGTTGTCGGTTGTCGATTGTTACGGGCTCACCGGCACCGCCTCCCGAGACGCGGCGCGATCCAGCGCGGGCAATTATATGCGCGTGCGCCGTATCGAGAACACGCGTATAAGAGCCGATATATGGTTTTCTTCCATTTCTTGATCCACTGATGTGAAATCAGCTACATAAAAACTGATTAGCACAAAAACTCATGCATTTTGCACTAGAAGTATCGTAGTCGGGATCTGGTTGGTGGTCGGGGTCCGGCTAACGGGTAGTTTCCCACGCGCATGCGGGACATGTAGATCGCCGGGCGACGATGACTACACCGCTACCGGCATCCGAGCTTTATCTCAACCGATGAGCCCAACACTAGTCGCATGCGGAATTTTACCGCTTTTAAACTGTGGTTTTATTTAAATTTCGAATTGTTTTTGTTGTTGGCTGAAAATAAAAAAAATGTTACGAGTTCTAAATTCAAATCTTCGAGTACCTTTTTTTTTTCATAGGAGAGTGCACAGGGAATTATAGGTTTTAATTTATTTTGTAAATCTGTAATGGAATTCTCTGCAAATTAGTTTTAAAGATACTATTAACATGTGATTTTCATAATACGAGCTTATAAAAATATTTTTTAAATTCAACACAGTAATTTTCTAAAATTTTAATATCACTTACATTTGTCATATCAACGTCCACTGTTTCAGCGCATGTTTATAAATAACAAGTTTATGGCAATCATTTAAGATTTACGCAGTGCTGGAATCAAGGATCGGCAGAGGGCCCCGGTGTGTAGAACAACGAATATCAAAGATATAAATCTTCAACGAGTACAAATATAAAAGACTGTTAAAATTGTATTATTTATTTTATTATATACTAGGTTTTGCTCGTGACTTCACCCGTGCGTAAGGCCTCTTCCGCTACAAAAATCCTTAAATAATGGTGCGATCTATAATAGTATCCCACGATAGCAAATTGCCGGAATAAAAATAGTCTATATGATAATTCAGGACCAGGTCTATTTGTATGGCAAATTTAAACCAAAAGTGTTTATGTGCTTCTGATTTTACTTCTAACTATCATCCAAACGATTTCACAGACATTCACATTTATAATATTACTAATAGTAAGATTTTTGTCTCTGTCAATTGTCGCAATTGCCTGGGTTCTGCCCGTATGTACATTTTGTTACTATATACATTTAAAAATATATACATTTACTATAATAAATTATAATACAGTCAGGAATATTAAACGCGACCCCTATTCTAATCATTCTAAACGCGCCCTAGAATACGTCACAGTCCGCTCCAGTCAGATATACATGTCCAATATGAAATTCTATTTGCGCGGATCACATAAAGCTTTCACCGGCTGTAACATGTTCCGTGTTCTCAACAGTAAATTGAATGAAAATGGAATTTTAATACACTTTGTCCGTGTCCGTGACTTTTTGCTCTACGTTGCGGTTGTCAGTTTCTATGCCCTTAAGGTGTATTTTCAGACGTGTTTTATGTATTTGTATGGGAGAGTTGGATGTGAGTAAAAAATGGAGTTGCCTTTTTTATGGACTGTATTATTGAACGAATTTTGTTATTGATCCGGGAGCGAATAAATTTTGTTCGAATTTTAAAATTCGATTACATCAAGTTGTATGTAACTGAAATTTGCTTGATGTGGTGGCCTCTGTTACGTCTATGGTTATAGGAATGAGTTTTTAATGCAATATGTGTTAAACTTTGAAGAGCTATTTTAATTACAGTTAGTATATTTCAGTATTCATTGTTCATTGTGGCATATACTTAAAATACTACTAGCACTTAATGTTACTTTATTGTATTGTAAGCAAAGGAATTGTATTTTATGAATGTCACTCTTTATATAACTTTACACAGATGTGTGTAAAAGCCCGATAGGAAAGTTGTTGCCCTACAGTAGAATAATAATGACTGAAAAATGAATTAATGAAACTCTATCTAAAAAAAAACAAACTAGAAATGAATTATATCAGCGAAACAAATTGTAAAAACAAATTTCTTATTCGAAAGTTTATGCAAAAAGCTTTGTCCTCTGAACTTGCTCAAATTAAAAACTCAATTCGATGTTTACCGATGATGTCGATTCCAATATCGTTTATTTTTATGAGATATTTACTTTATCGGTTTGTAGGCGTTTTAAATATTCATATGACAATAAAAATCACGAAGACACGGTGCGTTGACACGACACCGCTTTTTATCGCTTTTATGACTAACTTTTATTGTTTTATTGCTTATTTTTACCGTATTTTTGGGGAAATAAGTGATAACGTAATTCATGTGAGTTTTTGAATGTTCGGAAACTTTTTATTGTGGTCAACATCTTATCTTCAATGGTACACTTGTTTTATTCGATGAAACTAAATTTATCACAGACAATTTGTAAGTGAAACAATATAAGCGTATTTGATACAGATTATTTTATTATTTTCATATTTCTTAAGCCAAGGGAAAGTAGCAAAAAGAACATTAAATATTAGATTAGGACGAAATTGTGGGTGTAGGAAAGATTTTTTCATGGATTGTGATGATCCTAAAAACACAGCTGCATTGAACAAACTGTGAGGTGCCAATTTCTTGACGACATATAGAAAAAAAAAAATAACGACAGCTTGCCGCTCGCCTACGATAGTAGAGGTAGTTTGATAGTAAGTAAATACGACCGCCCACAGGCAGCAGCAATACCGAACAGTATAATACACACCTTTGAATTACAAAGTACTGTGTGGCGCCCTACTGCGTTCGTCTTTGACATAAGATTTAATGTCTCAAAATGCTGAGTAGTTACGCTGAATTCTTTAAAGAGTGATATAAATGAAATAGTTACGAAATACTACGCGCTTTTCATCGTTTTGAGCTGCTATTTTTTTATTTTTTTTATGATCATAATTGTTGTGTTCTCAAATGTGAGGTGCCTAAGGGGGTCGTTTTTTATATGTAAAACGCCCCGCTCCCCCCCCGCTCACCCTGCGAGTGTGCAACTGTGCAATGTTTAATAGTAGTAGTATTTTGGCAAACGGCTCTTCGTTCCAATACAAATTTAAACGTTATTCTCAGAAACGCTAACTGAATCCAAGCGTTTAGCAGTGAACTGTTCGCCTACTGGTTCCTCGACCTTACGAAACCGACCCGTGCCGCTTCAACACAATCAATGGAATTCGGAAGCCCGTACAGAACCGAATAAGATATTAGTCTTTATGGACACCCGCTCAACCGTGACTATATTTATGTAAATGATCAATCATTGTCGTGTAACATCCATTCGTTTTATACGACAACGTGTAGTAAACGTTAATTATATGTGAAGTTTATTTATTTTAAAATCGAAACTGCGAAATGTACGGTTTATTGGTGTTTGAATGTTTTTAATTCTAATTTATTATTCACTAGTCGATCGCACGGGGTTTATGGATGATTGTAAGAGTATTAGGAGTGATGTTATAGTTTCACACGTAAATAGGAATATTTTTTATTAGCCTCGTGAGTCTATGTTTGAAGGCGTTGAAATTTGATTTAATTGCCTGTTCATATTAATATCAAATTCAAATAACCTTTTTTTTTTCTACGTGTACTAAGTGAGACTGCTGTTCCCTTTTAGAGCTTCACAGTTTGAAGCCGTCGTTTTTGCTTTTGGAATTAGAAATACAAAAATTATTTGCGCAAATGCGAATGCGTCACGACTTATTGATAATAAATGCAGTGATAGATTAATCTGAAGAGGATGTAGGTACTTCTGAATTTTTATTATCAAATTGATATAAAATATTTTCGCTGAACTGATTGCATTAGTCAGTGCAATTGATTGATTGATAAATATATGAAATCGCTATATTTTATTACTATGATGATTATTCTTTAATATATGCTCTCACATACAATATTATAACCTACATGTTATAAACCTAATGGGATTTTATATTGATCGAGTCAAAAAAAGTATACCTGATTACTCTTTTTTTTAATGATTTTAATCTTCATTAAAATTATCAAAATCAAACTTAAATTTGACTTTAAAAGCATTGGTGTAGATGTATATATTTTGAGACTACAAATATCTCATGTCTCAAGATGACGATCGTAGTAAAAGTTAAAACCAAAATTCAAATGTATGGAAAGTTAAAAAGGATTAATACGTTAACGAACGTCATGCATTAATTGTAGGTCAGCGTAAATCCAGTATAGTTGTGTAGAGTTTTGGCAAGCTCTACGGCGCGGCGCATAGTTGGTGTGACGTCACCAGCCTGCGCCGGCGCCGCCGCAACTCATTACCGCCACACTGTTGCGAAAGTTATTGTTTTGCGGGAGCCAAATGTTGGATTAACAACTGTGACGGCTAGTTTATGTTTTTTTTCATTTCTAAAAATGTTTAAGTAATCTTGTTGCGTGATATAAGAGTTGTTTGTGATATCCGTTTCTTATTTGGCAGAAGAGCGCATGCTGGCAATGTTATTGCTGAATTTTCGTTTTTTTTAATGACGGTGTTATTAATTCTTTTTGTTCCCCCAAGATTTTTGTTTTCGATGTAAAATCTGTCATTGATCTACTTCCATATTATAATTTTTCAAAAGCTTCTGCGCTTACTGTCAGTTTTATGCAGTGACTATTTGGTACTGAATTGCTGAAATATTTTTTTTTTATATATTTTTTTTTTCTACTCGTGCAGGGCAAAGTCACCGCACTGCACCTGATGGTAAGTGATTATTTGACTAAACATGAACAAAGTAAGTTTTACTTAATATTTCACAACCAGTTTCTATATTATCCACATACCCAACTTTAATCCAGTTGTAATTGAAATCCTTTTATTATAATATTATGCCCTTGATATTGGAATTAAAACAAAACATAAGTTAAGTAATTCATGCGAGCAACATCAGTTTGTTTACATCAGACAGATTCTATTTAAATTGAGACATCTGAGAGTTGTTTATCATAATTCTCGATAACATAAACCGTAAATTGTCTAACTGGTTGCATATAATACGCGGTGAAAACAGAAATCGTAATGTAAACGATTCACCGACGGCTACTGTTGCGGGTTTAATTTAATTTATACCGGTTAATGTCCGAGTAATAATATAATTTGTATATGTCTGCTGCATAAAGTTGTGTTGAACCGTTATGGTACCGGATTTCACCCTCTAAGGGCGTGTGCATACGATGCTTCTATCGACCTGAAGTCGTGTGCTCTATGCGTCCTCAGCGTGCGCACACGCATTATTTTTACTATTGCCTTAGTAGGCAAACGAGTAGGCGGTCCGTCTGTTAGCAGCTTCTGCCGTCCATGGACTTGAGTAATACCAGAGGCACAGCCAAGCTGTTTCCTACTGTGCGGTGAGTACTCTTTTTAAGCATAATAAAAAGAAAAAGTCAAGATTGGATTGCGTTTACTGTTTCCTTAGTTTGTTAAAGAGCGTTGTGAGCTCGCTTAGAATCTTCGTGTGAATCGGTCCTTACGCACGTAGTATGGGGTCAGATCTTGCATAGATTAGTTAATAAGGACTATGCGTGCGATCGTAGTCACACAGTTTTGTCTGGAGCATGGATGAGCCGATTCCACCGGGTTGATACATAAAAAAAGGTGAAATGGCTAATTGTTTTTGGGTTTCGTATGATCAGCGAGATTATCTGAGGTAGTGAATGACTACTTCTTCTGAATTACCATTTATTTTCTGCCGATGTAGAGTCGTGGATGGATGATCAATTATCATGACCCACCTGCTAGCCAGTCATACCTTCTATTACAAAAAAAAAAAAAAATTGCTAAAAAAAAGCAGCGATAGCCTAGTAAGAAAGCGGCGATAGCCTAGTTGGGCGTGGAACGGACTGCCAAGATGAATGTCCGCAGGTTCAAATCCCAAGGGCACACACCTCTGACTTTTTTAAAATCATGTGTGTATTCTTTGTTAATTTATCGTTCGCTTTAACGGTGAAGGAAAACATCGTGAGGAAACCTGCACATCTGAGAAGTTCTCTATAGGAATTTCGAATGTGTGTGAAGTCTACCAATCCGCACTAGGCCAGCGTGATGGACTAAGGCCTAATCCCTCTCAGTAGTAGAGGAGGCCCGTGCTCAACAGTGGGCAAGTATATAATTCAGGGCTGATATTATTATTATTATTATTTCTTTATATCTCGCTCAATTTTCGATTGGACAACAGGAAAATTTGGGTAGCCCAACGTGACATAACATTGTTGACAGAACTAAAATCTGATAACAATAATAAGATCAGCCTTGTATTATAATTTGACCCATTGCTGAGTCCTCTTCTACTGGGAGGGATTAGGCCGAAGTACGTCACGCTGGCCTAATGCAGATTGACTGAATTCATATACCTTCAAAATATTAATAGAAAGGTTCTAAGCTATGCAGGCTTCCTCATGATTATCCTTCACCGTCGAAGCAAGCGATAAATCATAAAGAATACATATTATAATCAACAATAATCTATTTAACCGTTCTAAGGACACTTTTTAGGTGTATTTGCCGTGATCACTTTCAGTCAGTGCAGCACTCAGTTGTTCAAATATTACCTCAATTTACTGTGGTAGGTCTCTCATATGTGAGAGTCCGCCTGGGTAGGTACTATCGCAATGTCTATTCCGGCTGTCAAGCAACAGTGTGTAGTCACTGTTGTTTTCCGGTTTGAAGGACATTGTAGCCAGTGTAACTTCTTGATATAATGGGATTTAACATCTCATGTTGAGACATGAGATGTTTCAACATGAGATGCTAAATCCCATTATACCAAACAATACTTTGTAATTCAAGGTGTTGGATGGTGTTTCTTCTATTTATGGGCGGTCGTATCGCTTACCATCAGGCGAACGGCAAGCTCGTCTCGTCATTGAAGCAATAACAAAAAAAAACCATTATCCTATGTTGGGCCTGCTTTAATTGTTCAAATAACCGTACTTACAGCATGTAATGAGTGGTATGTAAATTATAGGTAATTTAATTCTGATTCTCGTTGACCGCTACCGCAGGCTGTTATCACGCGATGAAACCCGATTACGATAAGAATCCAACGCGGATGCTATGACAAGGCTGGCTTCTAGGTAATTATGGATTAACTAGCTTGCATAAGATAGTCTAACCGCTTCTTTTAAGTGACGGAGACTTTTAAGAACGTTTAAGAAACGAGAAGGGAAAGATTATTTGGGCTTATATAAATAAGTCACTTAATATAAATCCAAATAATCATTCCCTTCTCGTTTATTTATTTTTGAAAGGACGGTAATGAGAATCCAGTATTTTTTATAATGTCAGTGTTAAATGATAAATGTAAAATCGTCATATAATAATATAATTGGAACTTCTTTACTAAAACAGGAAATGTATGAAATTGTCAAGATGAGAGGTGCCACCTAAAAATAAGTACTTTTAAATCATAATAATAATAATAATAATATCAGCCCTGTATTATATACTTGCCCACTGCTGAGCACGGGCCTTCTCTACTACTGAGAGGGATTAGGCCTTAGTCCACCACGCTGGCCTAGTGCGGATTGGTAGACTTCACACACCTTCGAAATTCCTATAGAGAACTTCTCGGATGTGCAGGTTTCCTCACGATGTTTTCCTTCACCGTTAAAGCCAACGATAAATTCACAAAGAATACACACATGATTTTTTAGAAAAGTCAGAGGTGTGCCCTTGGGATTTGAACCTGCGGACATTCGTCTTGGCAGTCCGTTCCACACCCAACTAGGCTATCGCCGCTCTCATCTTCATCTTTTAAATCATATTTCTAGCCAATGTGCGAAATTATATTGGAACTTGAATAATCTTTAGTGCATATTTTTTCTTATATAAATAATACTGCGCATTTGCTTGAAAATTTTTGTTTGTTGATAACTCTGTATTGTACACATGTAGACCGGGAAAAACATGGTATAATATCTATTTAAATAAAGTACAATGTGATAGGTTATCACTCGAAGCAATTTAAAACGTTTTCAAAGTGTGTATTTTACAATTCTACTTACCCTCGCGGAGATAGAGATGTGATGATACGTTACTTTAACAAATTATTAACCGTACTTAACATTTCCTGGTGAGTTTCTAAGCACATTGTAATTATTTGACCGCCATTAAAGCTTCGTGTGTAATTAAATTTCTAAATAGTTAATGCCTGTCTTTATGTTTATTAACGCCCATACATTTGCAAAGTAATAACTCATTCTTCTATGGTTACTTTGCGCTGTACTTTTTTATTTAGTGGTAATCATCGATACATATGTACTACGTACTAGATCTTGGCGTTCCGTACACTCATTGTGTTCGGCTCAACTGTACTGCATTCCGTACACCTGACTTTACTCTGATTTCAACATTGACGGCGCGGCGTGTGGTTATGTACGGAGTGGCGCTCATAATAAATATTAGTCAGATAAGTAGAATTATTTGTTGTTCAAGTGAATAAACAGGTTATAACAGTGACGTTTTGGTTGCCATTTTAGTTCAGATTTTGCACAAATAGTTTATATGGACGTTTGTGTGTATAGAATAAACGTCAATGGCGGTGATTAATAGTTATCTATATTGAATTTTCTTTGCAAAAGACCTTGTAATAATGTTATAAATGATTACTATTTCACAAGATCAGCAACACCCCACATTCTTCGAAGAATCCGCATGGTAGAACAACAACGCGCAACCCCATCTGCCTTGAATGAACGAGCTTTCGATTTTTTAGAAGAAAAAGTATTTCCATAGAAGTTAATTTTTAGATCCTTCCGGAATAAATTGACATCAGGCAAATAGTAACAATTATAGTACTTACAATAATACGTGCTAAAGATAAGAGGACGAAGGAATCTAAATTAAAATATATTTTGTCATATGTTAATAGTATATTGTTCTGATGTATGATTTGATTGAATAAAACATTAAGATGGTAAACAATTCCTAGAAAAATAAACAAGAGCTCAGACGGTAGGCGTGCGTCCGACTTTCTTTGCGTTTCTACAATTAGTGCAATTTGCGTTAATGCGCTGGCGACACTGGATAAACTCTCGCTTAGATCCAATCACCGCTACGTTGTACAGGGTGATGTTTTATCAAGAGTATTAATTGTCCCTATGTTTAAAAAATAAAAATACAATAGTTACATATAGTGTCGACTTATAATAAAAAATTACGTAGACATTAATTGCAAAGACTTCCTACTTGCTATCACAAAGCTGAGCGTGGGAATTCCTAGAGTGAGGAGTTTTAGTGGTAAAATGTCAGGTCGTTTGAAAACTCGTTTAAAAATTATAATTAATAACATAACATCTTTTACTCTAAATAATGTAATTCCATATATTCTTGCAGACTGAAAATAAAAACTTTACAAATCCCTAATCCCATTCTTAATATTTGACGACGCCCTCACACTCATCAACATATACTAATAAACGACGGTGACCACTTACCATCAAGATCTACTTGCTCATATCTTGCAATAAAAACACACCCTGTACACGGGCGCCGTCGGCGGTCGAAAACCGGTCCACAATCGAAGCTGCCGGCAACGTCTAATTTTAGATGAGTGAATTCTAATCGCATTTTAATTTCAACTAATTCCACCTTGCGCACAAATAACAGACTGTCTTTGCATGGATTGAACGTGAGGCTGATAAGTGGATGGAATATTAGCCTGCGGATCGTATGGACGAGTGAACTTTGAATTGGATAAGTGTGTTTTCGTTAGCTTTTCAGGGGTTATTATAATACTAAATGGATTTTTCGAATGCACGACTTGTAGATGCTATGCTTTATATCTGCTGCAAAGAAGAGTTGGATGTATTTTCGGGAGGTCCTCCCAAGAGAGAGACAGAGAGAAAAAAAAGTATTTTTGGATGTTGGTGATGGTAGGATATACTTTATATCCGCCCGGATAGCAACCACCATACAAAAGGTATTAAAACCCCCTATAGTGGCCCACGTAAGTGTGTCGTATTCCGGGACCAGCCTGTATATATCGGGTTCCAATAGGCCGGCATAATTGTGTTGATTATCGAGGGGTAATCATCTCTCGTCAGTCGACATTCTATAGGAACCCACTCCACTTACCCTTAGGAGCAGTGGGGTCACTTAGAAGAAAATATATGATACTTAACATAATACTTAACTTAGGTATAATTTATCAGGGGTTTGAACTCTTCTGGAAGGGGGCTGCCTCGATGGCGTAGTTGTATTGCATGACCGTTACAATAGTGCTCTGAGGTCCTGGTTTCGAATCTCGGGTCGGGCCAAGTGATATTTGGGTTTTTCTGCTCAGTATCAGCCCGGAGTTTGGAATTTGTGCCCGATATGGCGATAGGCTCGCCCCCTATCACATCATGGGACGGAACATACTTGGCGAAAAGTGGGTGCCCTAGTTGCGCCTCTGCATACCCCTTCGGGGATAAATGCTTGATGTTATGTATGTATGTATGTTTTAACTCTTATCAAAATACGCTACATGCAATGCGTAATAATATAAATATTCGTATTATGTACCTACGATTCCTACTTCACGACTGGTGGGCTTGACGTATACAACGAGGTGAACGACCTCTTGCCTCGTCATCGCCTTATAAAAAAATGTCCCGCTCAATGACGTAAATGACAAAAGCAAATTATAACAGCCATATAAAGAGAATATGTGTATTTTTGTGAGATATCATCAGCTTTAACGGTGACGGAAAACAGCGTGAGGAAACCTGCATATCAGAAGTTCTCTACGGGAATTTTGAGGGTGTGTGAAGTCTACCAATCCGCACTAGGCCTGCGTGGTGGACTAATGCTTAAACGTTCTTAGTAGTAGAGGAGGCCGGTGCCCAGCAGTGGGATAGTATATAAGACAGGGTATTATGGTTTTACACAGTCTACGTTGCCTGATTGCTGAAGATAATTTCCAATCGTGTGGACACTAATTGTTAGGGAAATGTCCATTGTCTTAGATGGAAGCTTGCACACAGTTACAAATTGAACCGATCATAAACAAAACTATCATAGCACGACAACAAGAAACAAGCGTTTTTCGTGTGTCAGCAAAATATACCCAGATATGCCCAAAGAGCATTTACACGAGTGAGGTCATGCGTTTAATTTAAAAATTAAAAGCAATTTATTTAATTACAAAGTAAAGTGAATACCTTCATCACAACATAGTAAATGTAACGTTATATAAATTATTAATTGCGCACTTGCATTTACAGTGTGGACGGGAATAGCCGGCTCTATCTAATAATTTTATTAGCGCATCAACATTACCAATGTCTCCAGGAACGCATATAATTAAAATTTATGCGTGTACATTAAGTTTGTTCACTTATCTCGAGTCAACGAGCGTGTGCAGTGTGCAGCGCTCACTGCGCGCGCAGCAATACTCACACGATCAAGAACGTTAGTTTTCATTTATTTCTGCGCGTGCGTGTTCCACCGGCCGCAGTGCTAATGCTTCGTACTTTCCAACCCTTTAAACGGCTAAATCTTTTATCGCTACCAAATCGATTGTCGTAAATCCAACTCTCGACCCATTGTTGTCGTACACAGTACTTATATGGGAGCGACCAAAATAAATCACGAGCAGAACCATATCGGCGCGATCGTAGACTATCTCGGTCGGATCGACCGCGGGGGATACTCGGAGATACGGAGATATTACGCTATTGAATTAGCATTACCGCTGTTCTGGATATTGTTGTGAGCGGCGGAAGGCATGGCTCATAACTCAGCGTTGCATTATTTTAATTTTTGTCGTGCGTCGCATCGGCGACCGGTCGGCCGTCCCGTGTCCGCAATCGTGCGAGATCTCACTTATTGATAGGATTAGATGCATAGTCCACACGTCGTCGTCCGGCTCGGTATTCTGTTGTATCTTGGATCTCAGATGGTATTTCCGCGCCTTTTGTCCTGCATGTCTTGCGTGAAACTCGCCTGAGATTGGCAATTTTCATTATAAACGCATTTTAACACGTTATGTTGTTTTTATTACAGGTGGTTCAGCGACCTGAATGTGCTTTTCATCGACAGCTCCACCCATTAAACGTAAGTTGTTTAAAGTGCTTCGTGTCACATGCGATGTGCTAATTGACGCAGTGTGACGAGATAACTGACTAAATATAGGGCAGCTACAAATAACGAAATATTCATTTATATCAATGTTTTAGGTCGTCGATATTGTATCTCACATCCGAAATGAATTAAACGTTGACCGATATACATTGTATCGGAGTAAACAAAGATTCGTTCCTCATTTCATTGGTGATAAAATCACGTTTGGCAATATCAATATGGACTTTGACGCGCCCAGTATTCCCGTTGAGTAAATCATTATTGATAAAATGATAAACCCATCGATGCTCATGACAAATGGTTCCATTATTCAATTAGGGTCGGGCCGCCTGACCGATACTATTGTCACTTGACCGGGCCCGCGGCCGGGAATCAAATCAAACGTTAACCCCAATGATGGTATCGGCAATCTATCCGGCTGTTCCGGCGGGACGCTGGAGATATTGAATAATAATTGGTGCACACGAGCGGGCCGGGCGGGCCGGACGGGCGTCACGATGGAGATGCTATCGGCAGAGCGTGCCGCATCCATCAGCCTTCGATGGCCAATATCTGCGCACGTATCGCGCGCCAACGATAACCATTGTCTTACCGGACGATTATATCGGCGAAATTTGTGCTCGCCCCCGATCGAACGTTTGTCTTTTGCCGCAAATGAGCCGGATAATGGCAGACGTGCGCATAAAAGGAGCGGGTTTCTGCTAAACTTTTGCCTAGTCATTAATCCGCCGTGGGAAACTAGTACCGCACCGGACTGCGCCAACAAAAGCGTTTTTTTTTTCAAGTAATTCTCTAGACACAATGCACTTTGTAATTAAACGAAAGTGAAAGTTTAATTTTGCTTGACACAAGACGGACAAGTATGTGGATCACATGTGTTTAGCATTCAAGTGCTTCTCGGTTATTATATGCGAATGGGAAGCAGTCTCGTGCTGAGTGCATATAATTTGTCTGAAGTATTTCCTTACTAAGAGTCCATTGCCATATACGGTACAAATACTGTCTTTAGATGTTTTGTAGCTGCGCTGGCGTCGTACTTTATTTGTTCGACCATAAGTTTTGTAGTGCAAAGACCATTCTTGATTTGTTTATTTTTTTAATGTTATGTAATTTGATGGTTACGATTATAATTATACGGTTCTCACGAATGCAGACTTCATTAAACCGATGCCATTTAAAATGTCATACATAAAACAGCTGACACATTAGTCATTCAACCTTCCACCGCATTATCATAAGGGTTTGTTTACACGATGTTTTTTAGGATGGTATAAATGTCATTACATAAAACATATTGTAAAAATCTAAAACACGTGTGCGTACGCAAAAAAATCATTTATTTTAAGATAAACGCTTCTACTATGATAATACGGTTGAATTCCACCTAATCATTTTTGACAACAAGCATGTCTCGGTATATCCGGATTGATACCAGTGTGTCTTGTGTTGTGTACGAAACCAGCATTTCGACTGACAAAATTACTCGAAGACCAAACCTTTTCACAGTTTATTTTCTTAAATATTTGTCACGTATTCTGGATTCTTTTGATCAGAGAATAATCTACTACCATAAAGTGATTCGTCTAAAAAACATCCATCAAATAAACAGCAATGTAAATGAGACCTAACGGTCACGAGCAAATGAAACAATTCACGGCGAAGTGCATTCATTCAAGTGCCCCCGATTGCCACCGTTTAATGGCATTAATATCATTGTCCGGCGTTCATTAATAATTCCACGGACAGTTGTATCGGCCGGCCGTGGTGGGACTTGGCCCGGTGACACGAATCGGTACATCATTGGTAATAGGAAGTGGCCGGGATGGCGAGGTTCTGGTATTAATGATTCCATTATTTTGGTCTTTATTGCTTATTGGAGACGTCTGTGTCTGATTTAATGCCGAGTGTGGGGAATTGCGGTATTAATATTATAAGTCTATGTCGTTTAAAGTTTTATTCTATGTAGTGTCGAAGGTGGTGCAGTGCAAGGCATTTGAAATTTAAAGTTATGATCATGGGTTGGTATGCTGTTTAATACTCATTTCATTATTGAGTTGTCTTTTTTGGGATTTGAATACACATAAACAATTAGCATTAGTGTTACTGGCTGACTGCTGGACTGAACGAAAATATTTTTAAAATCAATTATTTCCAAGCTAATCATATTAATAGGCAGCGAAGGCAAACCACATATGACATGGACCGACTACCTGGTGAAGGTCACCGAAGTCCGATAGATGAGGGCGGCCCAGAACCGGTCCCTGTGGCGCTCAATGGGGGAGGCCTATGTCCATCAGTGGACCATTGCCGGCTCAAATGATCATGATGATGATGATGAATCGTATGAATAAAACCCACATAGTTTAGCCCAAGAGAATCGAACACAAGACGTCTTGACACACAATCCACAATACCAGGATGTCAAATCGTCCAGTTCTAAACATGAATCACGCCCATTACGTTGTCGCCAATAGACCCGGTGTCAGCGTCATGTCATTGCTAAATCCCGGTACCGATATACCGGACAGCTGTAAATCCATTTAAGAGCCAAAGGAGCGGCGCACGCGTCGACCCGTCAATTAAGTTCAATTAGCCGGCCGCGACTCCGGCTCTCCGGTTCCTTTCATCGGAACGGATTCGCCGGGCGCTTGATAGTGGATGATTAGCGTTACGTGACGGTTTATGTAAACGTTTTGTTTTATTATAATAGCAGTACACTTTATAGTAATTTCTGGATTTCCAGTTAGTAAGAGAGGAAAAAAGTTTGACTGTTTGGAGGAAATTAGGTAAAGTTAACGTTATAGTAAAGAACTATATATGAGCAGCGATTACTGAACCATCGGATTCTGGGCTGCAAAGACGAAATTTTGTGATTAATCCATAATAGGAGTAAATAATTGATGGTCTTTTTGTTGTTCGATGGTCGCTTGCTGATATGACTATGCCGATTTGAATTTTGACGACGCGTTCGTGATTCCAAGAAATGTTTGTCAACCAACGGGAGCTTTATCACATAATATTATTACCTATCGGCTTCCCGAAGAATCAGCGTCCTTATAAATCACTATAATCCGACTCTAATATTGTAAAATTGTAAAATGTTTGTATGTTTTGAAACTTGTTAGAAAGAATACGGATAATAATTAATATAATAATTTGGTACGCAGATGGATCAAATTTTAGCTAAACATGTAAGCGCCTTCATCCTGAAAAATTGACAAATATATTTACTGTGAGAAGTGAAGAGGTCGAGCCTATAAGTGTACCAGATTCAGATTCAAAACCGGAGCAACTCATATGTTTACCGATCGACAATTCTCTAACTTGATCGCTAAACTTGGGTATAGAAGCGAAGATTCCACTGATTTACAACCTTATCGCTATTAAGCTATTAAGGCGATGCACCACTATCACTAAGAATTTCCAGGAAACGATAAACCAATGACGATACACACATCGATATCGTGCGTACATTCGCGAACGCCTGCGCCTATTTTCAGTCACACGTTCCGCGATAAACCGACTGTGCTGTGTTTCTTAATTGCTTATTGCAAGATACAGACACTATCGGGGCATTATAACCAACATAATAAGCATTATCATAACAATAACAAGCCAGTAACTCGTGGCACTCGATGCGCTCATGGCGGTTGTGTGATAACCCCTCTAGAGCGCTCGGTTCAGTCGCTTTCTGTTCGCACCGCGTAACGCTTATGTTCGAATAATTTGAATTATTCTCGTCAAGTCTCGTCTCGTTTTCAAGTTTCGATCTTTTGAACGGTATACAAAGTGACAGTGTTAAAAGTGAATGTGTTGGTGTTTTTATTGGCTTTAACGAAGAGGTAAATATGTCGTGTTTGTGTCAAAGATTGTTACAGAAATGTTATAGAATGCAAATATACCGCTCAATATTCAGATCAAGTTTGCATCAAATGTTTTTATAGTTACTAGTTTTTGTTCATAGCAAAATTAAATTCGTGTTATTTGCTTTTGCCCTCGATTATACTTATCAACTTAGGTATGAGTATATTGTAAATATTTGTGTAACTTACATCCATAATGAAACTAATGCCTATATTCTATGGAAATATAAGTACTATGGTTCACTACAGTTCGCCTAGCTTGAGCTTGTAAGCTACGAGTACCTTAAGATCACTGTAATATGTTATTTTTTTATTTATCAAACGAACGGTAACTGCTATTTGTGACAACACTTTTAAGTACTTAAAGTTCTTTTCTTAGACTCGAATCTCCCTCCACAAACATTTGGCCTGCGGGTATTTGAAATAACAGATTCAGTACGAGATTGTATGATTGATGCCGGTGTAATACACTTTTAGACGTGTATAATTGGACTATTGTTATCATAATGCACGTTCAATGCAAAGTTTACCGAAGTTAAATTGCCCATACATATCCCCAGTGTGGATCAATGGAACACTGTTTTTTATTGTTTGAACGAGTCAAGATCGATGTTGCCAGTTATTATGATATGTAGCTAGTTTTGGAATATGTATTGTAAAAAATTTCCTAACTTTGTATTACTTTATAGCTATAAGTTATATTTAAATTATTGTAATCGTAGTTGGACTGCCTCGGTGGCGTAGTTGTATTGCACGTCCGGTACAGTAGCGCTCTGAGGTCCTGGGTTCGAATCCCGGGTCGGGCAAAGTGATATTTGGGTTTTTCTGCTCAGTATCAGCCCGGAGTCTGGAATTTGTGCCCGATATGGCGATAGGCTCGCCCACTATCACATCATGGGACGGAACATACTTGGCGAAAAGTGGGTGCCCTAGTTGCGCCTCTGCATACCCCTTCGGGGATAAAATGCGTGATGTTATGCATTTATAATCGTAGTGTTATGTCTGTTGGAAAACTTAATAAATAAAAAAAAAATACCTACGTCAATAGAATGGGTTTTTCCTTGCCCTGTATTATACTGGATTGAATAATAATATTTATATTCGGGCCGCTTCGAATAGGGCGATCTGGAAATCTTGGGAAATGCCCATGTTCAGCAGTGGACATCCTGCGGCTGATGATGATGATGATGTATATACAGTATAGTTCACATATATAGTTATCCGACGGTACACGTATCCTTTCACGGCCGCTTTGACGGCCACTGCATATTCCGACTTAAGGACGCGATTCGAAATTAGGTCCTATGACCCCTATAGTTTTTCATCACATTTCGTACGACGAGTCGGTCGTAAGCCATTGGGGTAAACTACATAATTTGGAATACGTGCTTCTTTCAAATTCCAGGTTTGAACTCCTTTAATAATTGATTTATTAAATTAAGAGAACTACATTATATATGTCCATTGTCGCCTGTTCTCTAACACACAACGATACATTATCTCTTTTATTTTATACTGTTTTATCCTCTGTTTTTTTTTCGTGATCGTAGATGTTTGTTTATGTTTTTTTTATAGCAATTGACACGAGTACAATCGACCTCGAAATTTTATCATTGTAGCATGGCAACATCGTACGTGGTGGCCGCCATTTCTCAGCAGATGACGCGTTCCATCAATCACCTCTCGTTACGTAAAGGAAGTCTTTTTTTCCTCGTCAAATTTTGTATACACTTTTCTCGTAATCGCTATGGTTACGAAGATTCGCGTACCATGATGTAACACGGACCTTTCACAAGTCACTAGAGGCGAGAGAATCTTAAAACAAATTTTATTCTTATATAAATTAATTTCATTATTACTGGAAATTGAAGAATGGCCGGGTTCATCACAAATTTTCTGTTGTGCAATGTTGTTAGTCTGTGGTTTTGCAAAATAGATAGATGTAGCGGTTATTAAGTTGAGAGCTTTTGATTTCAAAATCGCTTAAAGGTATGGTGGAATAGTCAACCGAGTTTCGTGTGACATGTATATTTTACATGCATTATGGACCCTAAGAATAAATATTTTTAATCAGTGATTAAGATAATTAAACTTAACTTTAAGTTAAACTATTTGTGATTTTATATGTCAAGAATTAAATTGACAAAACATTGATAGTAACAACTAACAACTAATTAAATATATATTTAGTCTATGTAAGCATGAAAAGTCCAATAATTACTTGTTGGGCACAATGTTGGGTACTTAAATTGTCTATCGATCCAGTGTTCAATAAAAATAAAATGTATTTGTTTACATTGTGCATTAATGAGGTGTAAACCTCTTTGCCTATCAACCGCACCGAGTTGTAAATATCTACCTATTATAAGTACCTATTTCAGCCATCAAGCTTTACGCAAGCATTGGTTCTTCACCCATGAAGGACATTAAAGCCAGTGCGATCCTATGCATTATGATATAATAATATCAGCCCAGTATTATATACCGTCCCACTATTAGGCACGGGCCTCCTGTGCTAATGAGAGGGATTAGGCCTTAGTCTACCAAGCTGCCCTAGATTGATAGATTCCATATAACCTCATAATTCATATAGAGAATTTCTCAGGTATGCCGGTTTCCTCAGGATGTTTTCCTTCACCGTTAAAGCCATCAATAATTCACAAAGAATACAATAGACACATCATTTTAGAAAAGTCACAAATTTTTGCCCTCGGGTTTTGAACCTGCACATTCGTCTCGACAGTCCGTTCCACAGCCAGTTAAGCTAGCGGCGCTTATATCATAAGCACCTAATTTTTCAGGATGATTGCAGTACATACCTACATTTTTTATACACTTCCAAGCTATTATAGACTTATGGGTCGGATGTTTCATTTTATTTTTTTTTGAATTAGCGTTAACGATTGTAGCAAGACGTCTTGGCTACGGCTCTTGATTTTTATTAGCGTGTATACTCGTAACACGGCTGTCATCTCCGTGAAATTAGCGTGGAATGATATTCTGCATGCCAATTTCAATTGTCATGAACTAGATGACCAGCATTATATGCTTGTTAAAATAACATGTTGCATAGGAAATCAGCCCCCTTCTATGTCCCAAAGAACCGCGACTCGTAAGCCGATGTCGTTTAATTTGATGTTTGTGATTGGTCGAGAGGCCAATGCGTCAGTCACGTGTTAGGCTCTCTACCAATAACAATAAAACAACACGGAGTCGCGTCGTGTTTTTTGCCACATTCTAAGCACATTAAATCCTGTTAACACGATGCATTCGAGAAATGCGTACTATTACACACAAACATGCGTGCTGAAAACAGAAAGCGAGCGCAGCAAACACGCCTGGCGTTTGCTGTTAAAAATATGCTGCATATCCACCAAATCTCGAAACCACAATCTCCGATTGGTCGTATCGAAATCCGGACGCATGTCGCATTAAACCACTCGTACTGACGTAATCGTACTTAAGTGGATGATAAGCTATATATCTGCCTTTTTAATAGTGTTTACAGCGATTTATCGGTCAATATAATATAGTATTGCTATACTAACATACATATTATGAAATAGGTATATTATAAATTATACTACATTTTATTATTTTAATGATCCTGTTTTTATAATAATCGAGTTTGTGAATATGTTCGTGTTTGGCATTAAAGATAATGTCAGTGTTCAACTTAAGCGGCGGCGAATTTCGATTATTGTTCCAGGGGACAAAGCGGAAATTTCATATACTATTTAGTTAAAATTTTTGTGTAGTAGTGTTGGAGGGGGACACAACTGCCCTCCTGGATACGCCCTTGTTTAGTCGTATGGATAATGGTGATGAGTAAACGCGGAAAAAGCTAAATGGATATTTAGAACTTTCAATCCAAGAATGAAACATCTACTGGTGTGGAAGGGTGAGCAAAGACTAGTCAATAACACCATCTATGGCTATACATTTTGTTTACTTTGTTAATTATGGTTATACAGCGCCGTTTCATTATATTGTCAACGATTGGTGATTAATTAAAATGTGTTCATTATCTTCTATAACTATATTACCGTTGTATTTGGGTTGATGACTTTTTTATAATGGTTGTATTTTATTGTAAACTTAATGACGTGTTTATTAAGGTGTAGTTTAAATCGCACGGATAAGTCATTTTAAAGTTTTGTTTTTCACTTGACCGTTATCAAACTAGGTTAGTAATATCACTTTTAGTGGTTTTGATAGTTTGGTTGTTCCTTAAGTTTAAAATCTGTTTCAAGGACGTATCTTCAATAAATATGCATCGCATGCGCATCTGCCTGCGCGAATATGATGTTTATTACATTTTTGTAATAATTCAGGTAACAATGGAAGCGTGGTGCTATGTGGCACCAGCATTTAAAGATCTGGATGAGGTGGCTATGTTTCAAAACCTTCAAAAGGAGCCATGACTGATAAAGGGTTAACCACACCCGATGGGAGGATTTTTTTTTATATATTTCCTTGTCTTTATGCGGAAAATCACTTGCCTGAAGGGCGACTGATCGGTGAAATCGTCTGTCTTACATTCTAAAGTTAGGCCCGATGATGTGAAACACCTTGGAGCTAGCTTTGAGTTCGAGTACATTACACTATTAACATATATGCAGGAGAGAAGGATATATGAAGGAGGAGTAAATTGCGAGTAATTTTTTAAAAAGGGTACCTCAGCGTTTCCTCCTACACAGGGTTCCACTTGATCATCACCTTCTATGACGTGAGAGTAAAACTCAATCGTGTCCTCTACTTTTCATTATAGAATTTTTTTAAAGTTATTTCCTGAGCTCCACACAATTCGACAGCTTCCAACTGACTATTTCAAATGCGACGTGCCCTATTCATACCAACGATTTAACATCTTAACTGGTTTTGCATAATGATTAATTTAAATTAGCCGACGCACCCAAATATACTGTATTTGGGACAAGTACTAAACTATGACAAGCACGAACTTTTTCAACTCATAATGATGGAAAACGTAACGGGCAAAAGGAAAACCGATTGAAGAAAATAGCGTGGTTACGGAACATTCGCGAGTGGACGGAGAATGGAAGCGCTGAGATATTTCTCCTTGCAAGATATACTGAGCTGACTGCAAAACTTCACTAGTTAAAGAGGCACTACAAGAAGAAGACACTATTTATACTCCACAGCGGCATATTAAGTAAACTCCCGCGACCCTTTTCGGCGTATTTGAGACGGTGCCTGGTTAATGATCAACGCTTGTCATTCCCCATATAGATTTATACAATATACACGCTTCAAATAATATTACAATGTTACTTATTTAATTGTGCAATAAATGGAGTATTCTAAAACGATAACAAATTTTAAATGCTACACGAGTAAATAAATTAGACATATTTATACGATGTGCCGATAACCAGGTTCGCCATGATGTCTTTGTTACTAGGCAATGTAACTCTTTATTTATATGAATGACGATAAGCAACGCGACTGCCCAATATATAGTAGCAACAACATACGAAAGTTCGACTGTCCTCGTCATTCTGAAACGTGTCTCAAAATGCTCAGTAATTGCATATCACGCATTTATCCCCGAAGGAGTATGCAGAGGCGCAGGCATAGCTTGTCGACTGACGAATTATAGTCTACACAATCATAGCGGCCTAATGGAATATACACAGGATATGTTCCTATTCTAAGATTTGTTAAACCTTATTAAGAGCAGCCTAATGAATGTTAGACATCGGTATGAAACTTTTTTTGATTTACTTCCGAAGTTGCGACAACTTTGTAGCCGTCATGCTCCGCCCGTGACAATTAAGGCAGCAACATCTCAATTCGTCTTCGCGATTAAATCCAAAAAATAATTTTATTTTAAAGACAACCCACTCGACACAAACACAATCTTATTTCAAACATCTTCCTTGAACGTAATTATCATACTGGCATACGGCAATTAATTAAAAATATACGACTCGCAGTAGATTTTATAGTTCAATTTAGTGAACGTTAATATAACAATTTATCTGTGAATGTAATTATACACGAGTTACGAGTGTTTTATGCTATGCAGTTAACATTCTTATTGATTCGCGGAAATACGGGGAAGTCTTGGGTTAATATGTGTCTCTGTGTTTCGCATTTATACGTAAGCTCACGCGTTTATCCCCAATGAGGTAGATAGAGACGCAACTCGTGTTAATACGTCGAGTTAATATCTATTCCATAATAGTTGGTATTTATAATTTGTATGTCTTAATGTACGTAAGCTCACGCGTTTATCCCTACACGGATAGATAGAGACGAATCTTGTAAGTAAATTTCGCCGATATCTGTCTCATGATAGTATGTGATTATATCGGTGTATACACAATTTCGAATTAAATAAGTAACAATTCAATTCATACTCTTCCGTAATTAATGTGGACGTCAATGACTTGTAAAATTTAATTAAACATTCTTGTACCTACTAATTAGACTCAAGGTTGTAGAATTAAGCATGCTTGTTACAGTGCATTTAAGCTAATCAAACGGCTCAAACACATTTAGCTGTTAAAGTCTTGATAAAAATTATAAGTAGTTTTAAACCTTTTAATAAAAAGGATTAGGGTTATTTGTGGTATTTAACAATTTATTTTGTCTCATACTTCTCTTCTCTTCTTGTGGTGTAAAAAGTACGTAAGAAAGCGTGTGTCACTGAATGACACCACTGATTCATTGTTGATTTTGCCAATGTCAATAGTCAAATAATATTGTTTTCTTGAACTAGAAACTCGCGGCCCGAGTCTCCTCTCCTTAGTCGTCGGTGAGATAGTGACGGCCTATTTATACATTACTGGTTGTAGATTATAGTTAAGTCCGCCCGGATAGCGATCACCGTACACAAGGTGTTAAAACGCGCTATAATTGCCCACGTAAGTGTGTCGCGTTCCGGGATCAGCCTTTGTATATCCGGTTCCTGCAGGCCGGCATAATTGTGTCGACTGTCGAGGTGTAATCATCTCTCATCTGTCGGCATTCTATTGGTCCCCATTCCACTTATCATCTGGTGCAGTGGGGTACATTGCCGTTTTCGGTTAAAAAAAAAAACAACGCCCGTCGGTCAAAAATTTATGATGAAATTGAAATGTCACCGCTTATTTTTTATGATCTATCGCAAATTTAATAAGAAAGCATCGGAATTTCTAAGGAATGTGTTGCGCGATCGTTCGTTTAAATTATTAATAAACAGAAAGTCGTGGTATTTTTGTATAATTATGCAAATTTTATAGTACTCTCAATGTGTGCCCAATATGCGGTATTTATAACAAACGTGACGTTAGTTAGTTTCGAAAATTAATTAACATTACATTTTTCGTGGAAAGTAAATATCAGCATTATATGAATTTCATATTCATTCTATGATCTCATGTGTATATGGATTATTAAGTTATAATAAAACTATCACTTTTTGATGAGCAAACAAAGCCTTCGTCCTAATACACCTTTGGACTTTAAATCATCAACTTGACCGAACTTTCGTTGGTAAAAAAATACTTTTCAGAGAATTCAATAAAAACCCAATGAGAGTAAAGTCGCGAGCAATTGCTAGTTCTAAAGTTTTGTATTTATTGCAAGGCACTCCGTGAATCGGCAAGCAAATTGAGCCATTAGTTCCGGTAGTTTCAGAATGGCATAGTCATCCATTAATTAATTTCGTGTCTAGTTAGTTGTCCAGAGACAGACTTTTCGAATTGCCTATAAGTAATTCATTTTTGCTAAGGCGGAAACGAAGAGTTAATTGCGTTCATCCGCATACCTTTTTTTACAAAACAATAGAATCACTCGATTGTGCAGATTTCATTTCATGTTGCCACAACATTAACAATTAATTAAAACTAATTTGATAAATACCTCCCCCGTCACATCATGGGACAGAACATGAATGAATGAATCCCTTCCTAGCCGAATTTCGGCCACGGCGGCCAATCTCAACGGAGATCAGTCAAGTACGCAGGATATATTATGATAGTGCACATGGGTGTGCGCAATACACTGGTGCACTCTCTGTTCCTTCACTCTTACAGTCCGATGAGACGGTATTCCGACATGACCGGATAGAGATCAGACGCAGGACCAACGGACAGAACATATCTACATGGTGAGAAGTGGGCGTCCTGGTTGCACCTCTGCCTACCCCTTTGGGGATGAAGGCGTGATATGTGGTTTTGTTTAAAACTAATTAGGCGCTCGGACAATTTAAATGTTATTCTTTCGTACTACTAAAAGTCGAGCCAAGATGAATAATACCATTCTTAATCTAGTGGCAAGGTACTATGTGGTTCCGAAGTGGAAAGACCTGTGTTTGATTCTTAGTTCGGAGATCACTTTATGTGGACTTTTCTGACAGTATTTTGTCTCATATAGGTAATTTAGGCTAGGATGAACACCAGTAGTAAGAACTAAGTCAACTAATTTCTGCAACAGGCAACTTGCATTAAAGCGTGTTTGTGATCACCCTACTTTAGGTATGATAAAGGCAAAAAAGATAATCATGATAATAGACACCTGTTCAACATGACAATTTATAAAATATATAGCAGTCATTATATTAAATCTATTTATTACCAATTAGATCAATGCCTATGTAATTATACATCTAGTTCAGTACTTTGAGTCGCTTACGGAGAATAATCGTATTGCGTATTGAATCTATTTGATTTATTGTCACTACGTTTATAGAATTAATGCGTTTATTTTTTTGAGAATAAAATTGATTTTATTAATAAGGGGAGGAACCCAGTAATAAGTTGTTTTGAGATTGCCGCTGTAGTTATTGAAGTATTATGATAATATAATACCTAAATGCTATGTTCTAGTTGTTTAACGATCTTGGCGAAGATAATTTATCAGTTAATTGAATATTGTGTCAATTACAGTATAGAAATATCTAGAAACATAATAAACCTATTAAGCGTCTAATCTACTTGAGTCTTAAATTAAATCTAGATAAGTTCAATTGTTTTCATAAAAAGAACAATACACAAATTATTTAACGAACTTTTTATTATTTGTTACTCTTTTTTTTTATTAATGTTATCCTGCGATACCCTCAGTTCAGATAACGCCGATAGACGCGCGTTAACAACTACTCGTATTTTTGTATATCTAATCCATCCTTTACCACGGAGCGAGTGGAGGCGCTGTGTATGCAGAGACATTGAATCTCTTCGTATATTCTACCACCTCTTCCATGAGGAGTGCTCCGAGGAACTGTTCAATATGGTGCCCGCTTCCCTGTAGTAGAGTTCATCCGTACTACGTCGAATCCGTTAGTAGTACGGTGCGTTTTCACGTCATCATATGAACACCCCGATCAATTGTAATTTTGAATTAACAGCTACCTTTATTAATGTAGTTGTTAACGCGTCTGACGCTAGTTATCTGAACGGATTCTAATTGTTCCGTCCAAATGAGGCTCAACAGAACTTCGCATCTGCACACGAAACAAACATAACTGGTGGTAGGTCTCTCATTTGTGAGAGTCCGCCTGGGTAGGTACTACCACAATGTCTATTTATGCCGCCAAGCAGCAGTGTGTAGTCACTGTTGTTTTCCGGTTTGAAGGACCTTGTAGCCAGTGTAACTACTGGACATAATAAGACTTGAAAGAAAGAAATCAAATCAATCTCGTCTCGTCATTCAAACCAATAAAAAAAGCCATTATTTTCAAACAAAACAAAAAGTAAAACAACACACGAAACGGCTTTTGGTACATATATTTGTTCATTTTCTTGACTTCATTGATCACCGGGCGCAAATGTATGAAACAATCCATCCATATTCTTATAGGTGCATATATTTTTATCATTCATGCGTTACTAATCTCTTGTTTTTATTTTAATTACTGTAGTTTTGAATGTCGTTTTGACTGTGTAATCCGTTGTATATTGGTACTGATAGTAACTCTTATGCGAAGTGTCCTTCGTCTCATGGTGGCGTAGGTATGTGTGCTACTGAAAGGTCCAAGGTTCGAATCATATACATGTGGTAAAAGAAAAATTAAAGCCTTTTACAATATTTAAAAATAAGTGTTTCGCTGCACTCACGTTTAAGTAGGATAACAACACTAATTTTTACAAACAATTTTAGTTACTGATTTTGAGATTATAATAGGAGTTAGTGAGTTTGGAGTGGATGAAATTCACTACACAGGTATATCAAGATTAATTACAAAAGAAGATATATTTTAGCAGGAGCAATAGACCTATCACCTAACAAAGCTGGTGTAGTGTATGTGTTACGCACTTTGCCTACCTTTGAAAAGAGATACCGTGATGCTACATGCTATTATATTTCCGATATGTAACAAACAGCACACGTGTGGAATCCGTGTTCAGGTTTTAAATTCAACTTGTTCGCACTATCGCGTTTTGCAAAATATTATGAGTTTAATATTTATATTGGATAACTTTTATCGTAAATTTTATGTTATAACGGTAAATGTTTTGAAAACATTAGGTGTAAATTCCATGTGTTACTATATATTCGATGCCTACGCCGATACGCTGCGTAGATACCAGTACAGTGCGTACTAAGTTCGTATGTCTGTACGAATGCGCATACTATAAACTTAGATGTGATATGTATAGAATTCGATAAATAATACCGTGTGTTCGATTTAATGCAGGTACGGCAAATTGAACCTACAGCACCTGCTTTTAAGTGCTTTGGGGTCCAGATAGAAGATCGACCGCGAAGAGATGATTATCCTTTAATCTTCGCTAGTCCACACAATGGGGTAGATGACTATGTTTAAAAAAAAACTTTTTATTTAAAAATGTCGTCCAATATCGAATCTAGTCCACAAAATAAAAAAATAAGTTATAAAGCTATGAAATTTGATGACAGGGGAAGTTGTTAAATAACTGTAATAGTAAACTGTGACGTCACCGATTATCACTCGCATAACACTGCGTGCGTGAGAAAGAGACAACGCGGTAACCCCAGCACGCCCTCACTTTTTCTTACAACAATATTACAAATTTGAATAACTGCTTCATTTTTCAATGTTTGTTGCTAACTTTACAAAAGAATGGGTTAGTATTCCCTAGGGTGCGAATATTGATTCACCAAAAACTAAAGTGTCACAAAAGCTTTGGCTAGGTATTTCGTTGTCTAGATAAAAAAGACTGTTATGGCTTCACTATTGCAAAATTTTCCAAAGTTTAGCCTAGTTTTTAAACGTCACGGAGAAGATATATTAACGAATTATCTATTGAAATTGAGATGTTTATTTTCTATTGTTTCAACGTTTAATACATGTATGCCATCATTTATCGTAAGAAATGTCGTCGTTTTTCCAAATCAAAGACAATTTACAAATCACTACAATAGTCGCGAAGGGCCCATATAACTCGGTTCTGGCCTACTTCGCTTTCGTAATTTATATAAAAATCTAATTATCTGAACGATTTGTGGCTATATGTTGCATCGGGTACTCTTTCGAACAATTTCACCCTTCGCCACTACACTACAAGTATATCCAACTGAGTAATCTTATTCTGTAAATTTGTATCTGACTTTGGTTTTCGATATTCTTATTGTATTTACACGGGCGCCAGTCAATGTAAATGAGCATCGAGTCGAGTGTAAAATGGTTGTCGGTGTCACTCGCGTGACCCGGCGGCGCACGGCATACATTACGAAGACAATTGAGCGAGTGCCGCGTTAGTTTGTTTCAGTTAGAACTTGAATAAACGGCAAACGCTGGAACAACGAATGAACTCTATCCCAATACCTATCAAATATAAAAAAGAGTTTATGTCATATATCATACTACTAGCGCCATCTAGTGCACTATAGTAGCTTTAATACCCAATATACCATCGCAATGTATTTGAAATAAGGTACCTATTTGCCTTAATTCAATGTGATCATGTTGTTTCAATGTTTTGTTAGAATTTTTATTATATTCTTTATTCGTTTAATAACCTTTCAATCATAATAGGTTATATTTATTATTGACGTTTGGATATTGTAAATGTGTGCTCTGTTAGGAATTTTGCGCGGAATTTACAGTTTCGTAAATAACACTGACATTGCAACTGTATTTATACATTTATACATTTTTATTATCCTTAATTAATTCCAATACATATTCTTTCACTGTTGGTCTTATTTTAATATTCTCATGCATATTCATATTTTATTCATTGTTGGAAGGTAAATAACGATGTATCCGATAGTTTTTTTTTTATTCATAAATATGTTGTGTTAATCAATTTTAAAGGTGAATATAGGGAATGTAAGAGGGTTTTTAATGCAATAATATGAGAGTGGCCCCTGTTAATAGAATATAGACGGCGAATTATAATTATTTAAATAAAACTAAAATGTTAAAAAAAAGCTGTAAATTCTTTTTTTATTTGCTTTGTTGGGGACTGTATTAAAACTTCCACGGATTTGTTCACTGGTTTATTTTCGAATCTGCTTATCTCGTACCAATTTTCTTAATCTGCCTCGAACTACAAACTACGCATACAATATCCCGACTTACATACTAGTTTAGGAGGCACTATAACGCACGGGTGTGCCTCCTACGCACTTTTCGGTCATTGGCCCGCCGTTTTTCCCTCGTTGGCGCGTCCGTCGCTCTGATTGGCCGTAGGGTTCTGGTGGGCGGGGCGTCGTTCCATGATGCGCCGGCGCCGGGTCCCTCGTCGAGCGCGTGCAGTGCGCGCCTCAGTCGCGCGGCGACCGCCGTCCCGCGACGTTGCTCCTCTGGATGCGGCGTTGACGGGTCGCTCGCTGAGCGTGCGGCGCGCGGGCTTCAGTCCCGCTGCGTCCGCCGTCCCGTAACGTCGCTCCTTAGGCAGCGTCGTCGACGGGCCTCAGTGTCACGGCGGCCGCGAAGTCGTCGTGTCGCTAACATCCTCCCCGGCGTAGCTCGCGCAGCCTCCTCCTCCGGGTGCAGCACGACGATCTTCGTCACCGGGCGTCGAAATACGCCGCTCTTTGTCTTGATTTCAGCGACTCGTATGGCTCCGTCGGGTCCCTCGAACGTGCGCTGGACGATCCCCAGCGGCCACACGTTCCTCGGCAGCTGTTGGTCGGCGATGGCGACCACGTCGTTCACGCGCAGCGGACGAACTCTTCTTGTTGACTCGCCGCGGGGTACCAGGGTCGGTAGGTACTCCGCTATCCACCGGCGCCAGAAGTTGTCCGCCAACGCTTGCGCCGCTCGCCATGCCCGTCGATCGACGTCTTCACAGGGTCCGATTGTGGGAAGGCCCGATGATGAGCCCAACAAAAAGTGATTGGGCGTGAGCGCCTCCGGTGCGTCCCCGGACTCGCAGCACGCCATCTTCTAACACCGGGTCCAGCTTGAATAGCCGACTCGTCCTTTGTACCGGCTGGGAAGACTTCAATCGTTGCAGCTCTTCCCCGAAGCTCTCCCTTTGCGCCTGTTGCATTAATAACATCTCCGCCCGCTTCAGGTGTCCCACTTCCAGGTGTGGTGTCTTGCGTCGCGCGATGTCCGCGAACGCCAAGACTCTCGCCGTGGCTCGCACCAATGTTTCATACTTGGAGAAGCGGGTCGGGTCGGGCAGCCAGCGTTCCTTTTCCGGGCTCTCTGTGACGTGCAGGACCTCTGCTTCGTCGTCCTGACTTCCGTCTCTCGTGGGCCATGATTGTTCGGGCTCGAGGAGGAAATCAGGTCCCCGGAACCACCGGCTGTCTTCACTCACGGCGTCGCTCCGAAGTCGAGTGGCTTCATCGGCGACGTTGTGCGTCGTGGGTAGCCATCGCCACTCACTTTTGTCGGTGAGCTCGGCGATCTCCCGCAGACGATGCGCGACGAAGGGTGTGTACCGTCGCTCGTCGTTCCGGATCCAGTGGATGACTGTTGTGGAGTCAGTCCAATATATAGTTCTCTCCGCCACGATGCGATGCTCCTTCTTCACTGCGTCAGCGAGGCGCGCCCCGATTACCGCCGCTTGCAGCTCGAGGCGGGGTATCGTTTGCGTCCGTCGCGGTGCCACCTTCGCCTTGGCGGCCACCAAAGAGAGTGTAACGTTCTCTTGGCCGACCATCCGCCAATACGCCACCGCTGCGTAGGCCTGCTCGCTGGCGTCGCACATAACGTGGAGCTCGATGCGTCGCTCGTGGCTCGTCGGTCCATAATGTCGGGGAATGCGCAACTGGCCGATCGCCGACAGTTGCGACAACCACGTCGCGAACAGCTTGCCGTCTTCCTCTGGCACCCGTTCGTCCCACGACATCTTTAAGCGCCATAAGTTCTGAAGGATGATCTTGGCGCGAATGGTGTACACGCTGAGAAGTCCCAGTGGATCGTAGATCGACATGACTGTACTGAGGGCTTCTCTCTTGGTGGGCGTGCGCACTTGCGTTTTTACTTCTTTCGGGACTCGGCTCATTGCTGTGTTGAATCCCAGCTCGTCTCGCTCCGGGTCCCACCGCAGTCCCAATATCTTGCTGTGTTGATGTTCTCCCCCCAGTTGGGTGGGCTGATTCGAGCGCAACTCTGGGGCACGTCGCGAAGCACACTCTCGTCGTTCGAGTTCCATCCGCGCAGAGTGAATCCCGCCGCCGCGTGCACCGTCTTCATTTCCTCTATGGCTTCGTGCGCTTCTCCGGGTGTATCGTAGCTGGCCACCAAGTCGTCCATATAGTGATATTTGGTGATGGCCTCCGCTGCTCTGGGATACAGCTGCGCATGCACGTTGGCGTTGTGATTCCTTACGAAGTGCGCCATGAATGGTGAACTCGCTGCACCGAAGATCATGCTGGTCATCTTAAATCGCTGCGGCGGGTTGGTTCGGTCGTTACCGCGCCACAGAAATTGCTGCGCTGACTGATCTTCGGCACGGATCTTGATTCGCAGGAACATTTCTTGTATGTCCGCTGTGACTGCTACAGCGCTCTCCCGGAACCGAAACATTATTCCGGGCAGAGACATCAACATGTCAGGGCCTTCCAGTAAGTGGTCGTTCAGACTCACCCCGTGACTTGTCGCCGCTGCGTCGAACACCAACCTCTGCTTGCCAGGCTTGTTCGGGTTCTGCACCGCGAAGTGAGGGAGGTACCAACAGACGGGGCTCGATGATTCTGACCCGTCGCACCTCACTGCGTATCCTTTTTCTATAAGGTTATTCACCTGTGCAGTATATTCGCGGGCAAATTCAGGCGAGGCGTCCATCTTGTGCTCGATTTGTCGCAGGCGTCGAAGTGCCGCGTTGTAGCTCGGCGGCATGGCGGTGTTGTCTTGTCGCCACGGCAAGCCGACTTCGTACCCGCAGTCTATCTTCCTTATAGACGTCTTCAATGTGGCGATGGCTCGTCGATCTGCGTCACTCACTCTCGGTTCTGGTGTGACGCCGAGCGCTTCTATTTTGAAGTGATCTTCCACGAGGTTATGCAGTCCGTCGTGCTCCCGCTCGTATATATGAAGCACGTTTTCTTTCTTTGTTATGACGCTACGTGGTAACGTACCGTGCACCACCCAGCCGAGTAGCGTCCTTGATGCAGCCGGTTCGTTGCGGCCGCCAACTCGCAGTTCTCGCGACACAATGTGCTCCCAATGATCCGCGCCCAATAAGATGCCTGGGCGCGCTCGTTCATAGCACAATTCTTCCGGCAGGTCCCTTAAATGCTTCAACTTCATAAGCACTGCCGGAATGGTCTGTTGGTGCAGTTTCAGGTGCTTTATTGTTCTTGCTCGTATTGAGTGTGGCTCGTCTTCTGTCACACCTCTAATTCGCACCGTCACCAACTTGCTGGCTTTTTCCTTTTGAGCCATGTTAACGCCGCTTAGGTGCAGTGCTTGTGTAGGGCCGTCTGCACCTATCTTCTCGGCGAGATCTTCATCCATCAATGTCACCGTGGCACCTTCGTCGAGGAGAGCGTGCGTTCTCACCTCCCCCCGTGGACCGGCGACTACGACCGGGCACATCTTCAGAAGCACGGTGCGTGCGCCGACGTTCGTTTTCGGCGTCACTGACAATACTTGTTCCTTGTCACGTACCTCTGTGTTTTCCGGTTTCTTTTCCGCTTGATGCAGCGATGAGTGATGCGGACGACGACACTGTTCCACACCGCACAGCTTGGCTTTGCATGTTATGCGCCGATGAGTACTGTTCGCACACTTAAAACACAGCTTCTTTTCTTTGATCAGGTTCCATCGCTGTTCGACGCTAAGTGCTTTGTACTTAGGGCACTGCGTTAACACATGCGCCTCGCTGCATGCCGGACACTCTTGTTTTTCTTCTTGTTCAAGTGTGTATACGTTGCTCGCCTTTCTCTTGATCGCGATGGCCGGTCTGAGTTCTCTTTTCGCCGCGCTGCTCGTTCCCGCAGACGGAGCGTACGTATATTTCAACGCTCTGTCCGCTTCTCGCATAAGGAAGCGAGACAATACGACGATCTCTGGGTCAGCCGTTCCTTCATTTTCATAGGCGTAATCACACCATCGTGATCGTATGTGCGGGCTCAACTTTTCTAACACTTCACGAGTCAAAAGTGGATTATAGAGGTACTCACGGCGATCCATACTCCGCAACACACATATAACATTTTGAATCTTGATCGCGAAGTTGTTGAGTTCCGTCGCCGTTGAGCCGGGCTTGGACGTCTTTCTTAACTCGTCCAAGGCACGATCAATAATCACTTCTGGCCGTCCGAAGCACTGTTCCAATGTCTTCATAATAGTGCTCGGGTCTGTGGCCGTATGCAAAAGTGCGGCCACGACATCACGCGCCTCTCCTTTCAGCGCGCTTCTTAGTCGCTGAATGTTCTCAGCGGCAGACACGTTGTACAATTTCGTAGTGTCTTGCATGGCGGCTTTAAAAGGAAGCCACTCGTTCACTGCGCCGGAAAATGTTGGTAAATCTACTTGTCTCACCCGAGGTCTCGCCATTCTTTCGAGTGCGACTGCCAATTTCTCCATGTCGCTCGGGGCTCTCGGAGGCGTCGGTGATCTCGCTCGTGGTAGGTCGAAGCGCAGCGTTCTCGGCTCCTCCCTTGACTCACCGGTCTCTCCTCGAGAGCTAAGTGGATTCTTCCTTAGCCATTCATTGACATCTACTTCGGGTTGTTCGCCTTGCACGCTTTCTGCGTCGTCTTGAATGGCGGACACGTCCAAAGCGAGTTTCTTC
This sequence comes from Manduca sexta, assembly GCF_014839805.1. NCBI lineage: Eukaryota > Metazoa > Arthropoda > Insecta > Lepidoptera > Sphingidae > Manduca > Manduca sexta. The sequence continues at coordinate 9,615,617 of NC_051129.1, forward strand.
TTTACAAGCTCGGCCTCCAATTCGAGCTCTTTTCTCTTGATAGCTGCCATCTTTTCTGCAGCTCTCCAGTTCGGCCAAACGCAACCTTGTTGTTACGCTGGCGGTAGATCGAACGGACTGTGCGGGCGATCTTACACGTGGCTGATCCTTTGCCGTCACCTTTGTCACCGTTTCCGACATAATGCGCGCCGTAGACGTCGAAGGCGTACACATTATTCCACTGACGTGGCTTGCTCGGTCTGAGGTGAGGCAGGCGGCTCTTGTGATATGCGCCTTAGTCTCTCTAGACTTATTTGTCTTTCCTCCCGACGGCGGTCAGACTCTTGCCGTTCACGGGATCGCCTCTGTTCCTCTACGTCGGCTGCGTCGCCCTGGCTTCTCGTCACCACCATCGCGTTCGGTAGACAGCGGTGTTGGACGTAACCGTATCGCAGAGCGTGCGATAAAGACAAACTAGGCTCACACTACACTTCACAGAGCTCACTCACTCCAGTCACGTTATGCACAATCACTGCACTTTCGCTCAGTGCCCCGGGCACGAGATTCGCGCTGCGCACAATATCGCTGTGCACAAAGATTCGCGACGGTAACACGCGTACGCTAGGCACGTTCGGTTTGCCTTCCTACTATTCGCGAACGCGAGTCAACCACAAACAAATCCGGCACTCGAAGGACCAGGAAATGTTGGGGACTGTATTAAAACTTCCACGGATTTGTTCACTGGTTTATTTTCGAATCTGCTTATCTCGTACCAATTTTCTTAATCTGCCTCGAACTACAAACTACGCATACAATATCCCGACTTACATACTAGTTTAGGAGGCACTATAACGCACGGGTGTGCCTCCTACGCACTTTTCGGTCATTGGCCCGCCGTTTTTCCCTCGTTGGCGCGTCCGTCGCTCTGATTGGCCGTAGGGTTCTGGTGGGCGGGGCGTCGTTCCATGATGCGCCGGCGCCGGGTCCCTCGTCGAGCGCGTGCAGTGCGCGCCTCAGTCGCGCGGCGACCGCCGTCCCGCGACGTTGCTCCTCTGGATGCGGCGTTGACGGGTCGTTTCGCTGAGCGTGCGGCGCGCGGGCTTCAGTCCCGCTGCGTCCGCCGTCCCGTAACGTCGCTCCTTAGGCAGCGTCGTCGACGGGCCTCAGTGTCACGGCGGCCGCGAAGTCGTCGTGTCGCTAACATGCTTTATTTTTTAACCTATTGACTACACGCAAGTCGTATGTCTGGTTTCACTATTCTTTCAGGATAATTATTTTTTTTTTACTGAGAAATACATAGTATCATGATATATAAAATTAAATTTGTGCAAAAATTTACAACATACAACCTTAATGATTTCTTGTGTTTACGCGAATGTTAGACATTAAATTAAACTATTTTCCGGATTTCATCAGCTGTTTTAATATTTAACTTTTCTCCCAAAGTAAAATATTAAAATCACGATAAAATCCGATAAATAGTTTAATTTTAACATACAACCTTGTAATAGTGAGCCAGAGAATTACGGTAGAAATATAATGTTTAATCTTTTTCATCTATATTATGTATTATAAATGTTGAATAGATATCTTCTAAAAATACGGCTAGCATGTTGTCTTGGTCAAGGCACAAGCTTAAATTGTGTATAACTTGTCCCCAGCGTTAGCATGGTGGTGGTGCTGAACGGGGTGCTGTCGGACGAGTGCCCGACGTCGGTGCGCGCGCTGCTGGCCGCGCACCCGGGCTACAGGGATGCGGCTGCGCAGCTGATAGCGGCGGCCGCGCGAGTCGTGCCCGCGCCCGGCTTGTTGTACGTCGCGCAGAGGGAGCTCGCGGCCGTCGTGCCGCATGACAGTTAGTATACTTGGAACTAATAATAGTGTATGATATTAGCCCTGTATTGTATACTGTCAGCCTGCTGGGTACCGGTCTTCTCTACTACTGAGAGGGTAGTAGTAGGCCTAGTGCGGTTCCGCAGATTTCACTTACCTTCGAAATCTTTAAGGATACAGGTTCTCTTATGATTTTTTCCTTCTCCGGTAAAGCAAGCGATAATTCACAAAGAAAACACACATAAATTTGTAGAAAAATCAGAGGTATGTCCTTGAGTTTTGAATCAGGATATTCACTCCAAATTCCACTCCAAATCCACTCCAAATTAAGCTATCGCCATTTGGACCCACAGTCACCTAAAGCAAGGTTTAGATTAGTAAGAAAACTCGCAGCAATTAAGTTCTGAAGAAAATCAGAAGTCAATTTCTGTGAGTTGAAAGTCAATTTCAACCCCTCATTTTTTTATAAGATAAAAATCTATAACTATATGAGCTTTGAACACCTTTTGAAAGTGTATTCTTTGTAAACTTCAGAAAATGTGAGCATCATTGGATCAGACGACGCCACGTCTTGCATCATTGTCGTCGTCAGACATTCTGGTAAGCTGATTTAGTTTTTATTATTATAAACATAGATTTAAAAACTGTAATAAAAAATATATAAATCATATTCACAATCAAAAAGATTCTCTGTTCGAGTACAGGAATGTAGGACACTGGTACCCATTACCACATGAAGTTATCCTTTCGTTAATGTAAATTTTTGTATGAAAATTTGAACAGTGCCCCGGTGAGCGTATTTGGAACTAAAATACGACGGATTGAAAATCGCGCGCGATTAAACTTCGAATAGTAAATCGGGTAACCATGGCAACGATAGACTAAAAATGTATGCGAGTCGTAAACACGCATTTATTTTTTATACATAGTATTGCCAAACACCTATAGAGAAATGCGTAAAAGTTAATTTACTCGATAATAGTACATCTGCTCGAATACTACTAAGTACACTTCAATACGTATTTTCCTACTAGGGATACAAATTATTGACAGACTTCACTAAATTATTAATTGTTTCTATGCGAAAATCGAATGACATTATTTTTATACGCTCGGTTTCCGTACATAGGCCATTGAACTTGGGTATTGTTGTTGTTAATAAATTACAAATTTTTTTGTAATATTATATTTATCACGTCTGTTTTTATATTGGAATTAACAATGTAAATATTTATTGTTACATACACATTCGCGTCTTTTGTCCCCAAAGCGGTAAGCAGAGGTAAGGCCGTGTGAATTCCGTCCTATGATGTGATAGGTGGCGAGACTATTGCTATATCAGGTACAAATTTCAGACTGCGGACCTACTACTCAGTATCAACTAAGCAGGAAAACTGACTATTTTCCACGACCTTTACGGTATTCAGTGTGATAGACACTACTACGTAATTAAACATTTTAAAGAGATTATTATTATTTCACTCTCACAATACAGGAGAATATGTGTGCTGTACTTGTATAATATCCGTGTGAAGTACACTATACTCATTTAACTTATCACTCACTTAACTTTCCAGGTTCGGGAGCAGTTGCGCTTGCGCATCTCGATGGGTCGGGCACGGCGGAGGCGGCAGCCGCGATGGTGGCGCGCGTTCAGCAGCTCGCCGTGGGCTATCCCGAGGGACGCCTGGAGTTACAGCTAGTCGGCGGCTTCACGGATCCGCACCGATATTCAGATGAACTCTTCGCTAATATTATGCGTGAGTTTCGAATATATATTTTTTTTATTTCAGGTGTAAAAATGGGCAAACTGAGGTTCTTTTTTTTATCGTTTCTAGTAGTTGTATTGTTCAATTTTTGTACTGAAGAACATTTCTGAATCACCATTGTCATCGTTTAATAAATTATTTTTATTTTTAATTTGTTTATAAATTGTTGCTTATTGCCAAAAAATTTTTACTCTTTAATTTTATTGAAATGTAAAAAAAATATTTCGAACCCATAAAACGTTTAGATTTAGATTCTGTCAATAGTATCCCTACCAGTTCGTAAAGCAGTTTCCCCAAAGAAGAACTGGCAGGAAACTGGAGTGTAGCTCTTATCAAAATCACTTCAAAGGTGTAAAGTACAGTGAAAAAAATAACAATTAAATACCTTTTTTTGATTTCGATAGTGTAGTTCATTCATGTACTCGCAAAATAGGTAATAAATTATTAATTTCCATACTCATGCACAGCCCCGTTGTTTCCACCCCTCCCGACAAATTCAGCGTGTCATGGATCTTGGTCACAGAAGGCAAATAATCACAATGGCTCACTACAAAGGACTGTTCCTTTCTCGACAATTTATTGCAGATAAGCAAAATTGCAATAATTCTTCTACAGAGCACAACATATTAGACGTATCATGCGTAGTCTTGTCACCCTGCCAATGCGCATGTACAGTCACCCACAAAAATAGTTGGACGAAGGCAAACTTTCAAATCGCCTATGTAATTTTGTGTTCTTTTCTACACGAATTAAAATAAAAAGGATTTACTTTATTAAAAAAAAAAAAAAATTTATTAACATAACATGTATGTGATGGTTTGTAGCTTTGCATTTGTTTCACAACTTTTGTGGCTGACTTTACAGCCGGAGTGTGGGCCGTGCGTGGGTGTAGAACCCAATCTATTGTTATTGGCGAGTGACGCGGACAGTCTGAGACGAGACTGACTCACGCGCTAATTGGCATTCGAGTACATAATGTAAATATAGCGTTCGAGATTTCGTGGTACGAATGAGTTATGGTTGCAAATGTTTGGTTGTGTCTGAGTCAAGGCTAGTAGATTCGCCAGACTCGTTGAAACTACCTTTAGTTTAGGTGAAATTATCACGCATACAATTACTGATTTTTTTGCGGTATACTTTAAATATACCAACGATGCCTACAGCTTAAAAGTACATAAGAAAACAATTATGTACAAAATAATTGTTTTTGAGTGTGTTTGGTCGTTACTATACGAATAGGTTACTACGTACTATAAGCTCATCGTTATGGTTATCTCTAGTGTCCACAGCACATCACATTTATAACACTTTAAATGAATACAAACCTTTCACATTCCAGTATGTAACATAATCAACCAAAACATTTCGTTGTCGATCGTTTTTTCTACTATTTCAACAAGCTTTAATCCACAAGCAATTGCGGCTTTGAACCACAATTAATAAAGTTTGAATTTGAATAATTAACCAAACCCCCGTCCAATTCCAGTATCGTTCCACCGCCTGACAGTGGAGATAGATCTGACGCTGGCGTGTTGCTGCGAGTTGAACACGGCGCTCGGCGGCGGCTCGCCCGCGCCGCTCGTCACGGGCGTGGGGGTCGACATCCGCGCCGGGGACCTGTTCCCGGCCACGTTCCAGGACAAAGGTCCAGAGCTGCCGCTGAGGGGCGCCAGGACCATCACCAGCGGGCCGCATTCCGCGCAGGTGGGTCGTGTTATACTGGCACGTCAGATTATTTTTCTAGTCCCCCTATCCAGGACAAGGGATCTTTTATATTTGTTTTTTAATTTTTTACTTTTTATTTTTATATTTTGTCATCAGTACATAGTATAAAACAAAGTCGCTTTCTCTGTCCCTATGTCCCTTTGTATGCTTAAATCTTTAAAACTACGCAACGGATTTTGATGCGGTTTTTTTAATAGATAGAGTGATTCAAGAGGAAGGTTTATATGTATAATAACATCCATTAAATAGTGGAGAAATACTGTTATTTTGTTATGTTATACCCGTGCGAAGCCAGAGCGGGCCGCTATGTTTTTATATACAACGTTCACAGTTTTTCTATAGTGTATTTAGTATCAGCATTGCACCCGTGCGAAGCCGGGATGGTCGCTAGTTTACTTATATGTTTTACTTCTATCTTATTTTATTTTTTCTGGCACGTCAAAGTTAGCCTAGTGTGGGTCTAAATAGACGACGAGAGTTGACCCATTGCCAGTTGACACGATTATGTCGGTTTGCACCGGATATGCACAGGCTGATTCTAGAACGGGACACTTGCGTGAACCACTATAGTGTGTTTTACACCTAGTTTTTGTTTTTCCAATTCCTATTTGAATCGGAATTTCATCGAGTCGCGACACTGTTGTAATATATTTTAAAATTGTAGCTTCTTCAATAAATTTCTTTCTTAAAATGCCTCCCGTAATAACACGGTGGTCGCTATCCGGGCGAATGTATATCCTATCATCATGATGTTGATATCCTCAGGTGCTGGATATATACGACAGCGGCGTGGGCATGTTGCGCATCGGCCCGTTCAACTACGACCCGCTGCGAGGAGTCGACCTGTGGCTCGAGCAGTCCGACGACTTCATACTGCAGCATCTCAGCACCACGCCGGCAGTGGAGCCGCCGCACTTCGTACATAACGTATGATACACGAATTGAACCCTTAATATGACTGTACTTAAGTCTAAATTCAATTAGTGATACTCACCGTCACCCTAAGATTTACGGGGACATTGTAGATGGCGCTGGCGTTATGGATCGCTAGTGTTTTAAAAAAATTATAGCGGAAAAGACTCTACAAGGGGCAAGCCGCAAGCAAGTTCAGAATAATACAATGGGCATGCTTACAGAAGATTTATTTTTAATTGGTTTAATCCTACCATCAACGCTTAGTTGGCGGTTTGGATCATTTATTGCAAAGTGCCGTAAATCTTGGATGGCAGTAAGATAAATGTTTACCTCTTTGATAAAAAAAAAGCTTTGAAATTCAATGTGTTGGATGGTGTCTACGTTTATGGGCAGTCGTATCGCTTACCATCAGGCGACCGGCAAGCTCGTCTCGTCATTCAAAGCAATAAAAAAACAATAGCTTCCAAAATATGTGAATATAATACGTATTTAATTATCCTTGAATCAAAATACCTCTGTTAAGGGGAAAGGGAGGATGAGCTGCAATGACGAGTTCATCAAATTAAAAAATAATTAAATTTGGATTTTCTGAGTATCTATGACAATCCAGCTCGAAGGACCAAATCTAATATTTCCTTCACGCTTCAAACTATTATCACGCTTATCTTCACAAAACTCATAAATCTATTACATTTCAGATTCGCGTGACACTAAAGTTCATCCAACAGCATCCGTTCCCGGCGGTGACGGTGTTCCCGGACAATCGGTCGCATTACTATCGCCGCGACGAGCAGACCGGACTGTGGGTGCCGATGCGCTTTTAAACTTTACAAGTGTCGGAAGGCGGGTCCATACAAATCACGTCTGTATGTTGCATCCTATATAGCACATTTTTGAATATGTGTTTTCTCTTTCATTCTTAGGGCATTTGCTGCGTAGAAAGGGACACACTGATTGTGGTTATAAATAGAAAAGGATGATTTAATTTGCCAGATCCCGCAATGTGTTTCTACTCATTTATTAATTATACAGATGTTTTAATTACAGGACGGATTACTATATTAAATCTGTAAAAGAATTATTTTAAAAGTGGGTAGATATTTTTTAAATGTATGTATTTTAAAGGATAGATTGACAGACGGCAATATATTTTCATATGAACTGTTATATTGTGTGCGAATATAAGACATATTTTCTACTGACTGTGATCGTATTACAAAACGAAGCAACAAATATTTATCAGTGTGGACCCGCCTTTATATGGAACGGGGCTCGAGGGCCAATCAGGGAATGGAGCGTGCGTCCCCCGTATTTGTGTACTGATAATAAAATTTAGGCCTTACGCAATTTCAATAGAGTTTAAAATGCAAGGGATAATTTACTGTATTTCCCGTTTCATAATTTCTAGTATCTTATTTTTAACTGTATTTAAATAGTATAAAGTTAAAATTCTAGTATCAGTACGAAGGGCGAAGGGCATTCCGCTTGGTCTGTGATGAACCATAGACGAAAAAGTTTGTATATATCGGCATTGCGAGAATAGATTTTGAACTATCATTACTTTTAGAACAGACGTTAATTGTAAAGATTCTAGTTTTCAATTTCAGTATATTGACGCTGAGAGATATGATTTTTATTGACGACTTTTAGTATTTTCCGGTAATTTAGTGGCATTATAATAAAGGAAATAATTGAATTCACTTTTGACTTTAGTCATTATTTAATATTTGCATAGTTTTTGGACCGTTATACCAATTAATTATGTTTATATTGATTTAACAAGTTGTCTATAGTATGATGAAAGTAAAAATCTAACCTTTAATAAAAAAAAAAGATTGGACTGAAAGAAATTTACTCGGTAAAGTAAAAATAGTAGCTAATAAAAAAGGCTATGTATAGACAAAGACACTCTGTAATGAAAATGTAGAACATTTAACATGACAAACCATAGAGGTGATTAGAATAAACTGATAATTATTAGCATTTATCGAAGTCGGAAAAATAGTAAAAATATTTTGGCTTACGTTTAATTTTTATTATAACACAATTTTAATTGTTATTGATACTTGACTATGCACAGAGTATGTTTATACACGCTGACTGCGTGTTTCGGAACACACGTTTGTATTTGTAAAAGGACATTGTTTCGACTGCATCGCGTTATGCATCCGTTTTCAACAAACGATTCCAATCTGAATCTTCAATCCGATTTCGAGAATGAACCAAGCAAAATAACTCATTTGCTACATGTCAAAATAAACTTTGTTCTGATTGGTCCATTTTTGAGATAGATCGAAGAAAGCGATTGAGGTTTGTTGAAAATAGCGGTTAGTCGCGTTTGAAGCGAGTCAGTTTGTTCGTCATGTGCATAGACCCTTAATTATTTTCTTGTTCCAAAATGTTTGTGTATTTATCATAAACTCATATAGTTATGTTGTGATAAACTTCTATCGTTTATTTTTAACTTATATTTATGAACAAAAGTGGGACTTGAACGATTCATAGTTTTTGATGTTATTCCATTTCACGCAGAACATACTTTTCGTTCTTACTTTTGTGTGTAAATATGACTAGGATTACCATATCTATGTACCTAATTGTATATTTTGACGTCATAGAACTCATAAAGAGTTTATTTAAGCATATTATGAATTCCATTTAGAAATGAGTAGAGTTTTGTTCTTCGACATCGTGGAATGATGAAGTTGTAAATATTTTAGTGATCAATTACATATTATAGTTAGACGACGTTAATAGTTATTGTTTTTTTGAAAATATAATGAATATATTGAAAGTTCAAAAGTTAACTCTGTGTTTGTTTTCATCCCTGGTTTTCATGTCTGGTATTAACATAGTATAAAGCATTGCAGCATTTATTTATATTAATATCGGCCTATTCATAAGTGGACTCAATTGATAATGTGAAACGACGAAATGAAACCATGGCGTGCACCTTCAAGTATGTTCCCCTAAGGCATGTATGGTACGCGTAGGTGACAGATCTATTCAGAGCTTGTGTTGCCAGTTTATAAAAAGATTCCGGGAATAAAAGACTGTGAGGAAGATAATATCTAATAAATAATATTTTTATTATTTTACTTATGCGCTGATGTCGATAATGGGTATATTAAGTACATTTCGGCGGTCGTTTTTGAACGGTTCATCAACATAAGTGTCTGTTGGAGGGCGTTATTAAATAAATTAAAGAATTAAATAATTAAACTAATATTCATAACAACAATCATTATAACGTTTTTTTTTTAATTTTTACAACCTAGATATATTTGTAAAATATTCTATAAAGCTCGAACTCGAAAATAAAATAAGGATTATAATATTAGTAAGTATATATGTCGCAGTTATATTGTCAAAGCTGTAATATTATTATAATTTCACTAGTGATATTACAATTAAACGGTAGATTGTCAATCTACTTCATTTCTTTCAATTTAACGGCCTGGTTTTAATGTGATTGTAACGTCACAGGGACACTATAGTGATACTGTATGGATATGATATTTTGACAATTTCACTGGTCGTTAGATTATGACGCCGTCTCTGATTGGTCCGTTTCCATTATCAATTTTGCAAATATAGTGTTTCAATCGCTTCCAAATGTTCACTATCACACACTTTGAAGCAATTTATTGAAAAAAAATAACAAAACAGTAAACACCATTCAAAAGTTATACAGGTGACCTTTCATACCGATAATTGTTTTTTTCGCACCTAAATAGACAAATACCGGAGATTTCGACCACTATTAATCTGGCAGCACTGTGCAGTAATTATAATACTAGTTCAAGACATAAAATTCTCTTTGGTTAGAGATCTGGCAACATTTTTTTGACAGCTGATTTCGCCGTCGCAACTTGTTTTGCAAGTGTTTTGCATACAGTGATAGTAATTATTTCGAAAAATAAAGCATTAAACATATTTCGACGAGCAAATAGAAATATGGAGAAGCCTACTATTACAGAGCAACCACCACCGTATTCGGCTGCGGCGCCACCAGGTAACCGAACTTCACATGGGTTTACGAAGCCTTTTATTGTTAGTGAATCATAAAATAGATAAGCCGAGATATGCGTGTGAGTATAATGCTAGTTCTTTCACAAGTTTTGATAACTTTAATTACTTTTCGTCTAATTGTGTTCATACTTTTGGAATAAATTATGAACCGTACGTACTCGTCACGTCACTCTTCAGAAGTTATACAAAAACTTGTTATTCTTTAAGATCGTTTTGCATAATTATATTTCGTGAGACAATACCTACCGATTGATGTTAAATCAATTAGTTACAAGTTGAAAACAAAACATAAGACTTATACAATGAAGTGCCTACAGTGTAGACAAGTTAAATTTGTCATTGAATTTACTTTAGAAAGTAACAAAGTATTAAATATCAAAGCTGTTAGATTCTGTTCAGTGAAGTTGAGTATTGAGAGTTCTACAAAAGTGATTAGAGATTTGGTGGCTAAATATTTCTTTTTGTATACAATTTTGGATATTCTAATTAGGTTTAATAATGTCTAACAGTGCCATTGTAATGTAAATTTACTCACATATACTGTAAAATGTAAATTAATTGGTTATTCATTTGTTATATAATAATATCATCATAGAGACAGAAAAAATTATATTGGTGCAATTGTTTGATAAAATACAGATATTTAGGATCTCTTTGGCAAATTCTTTATACATTACACATGTTTGCATTTTAATATTTGCAGTTCTATGGTAATTTGGATCATTATTATCAGATAAACATCACTTGTGAGATAAAGAAAACAAGGACTTCAAGGAAAACCGACTAAGTCTGAGTCATTAATAAAAGCTTATCACTTTCACCTTATTGATAAGTAGAATTTTCTGTTGCTGATTTATTCACAACAAATTAATGTATTTTGTTAGATCACTAGGATTGTAAATAATAAAATTTAAAAATGAATTTCATTATTGTCTTGGGAAAATAATCCACATACCAAAGAACCATGCCTTTATCACCCTTTAAAGGGTTGACAGAGAAACACATGTTTTCACTTTGTTTGATCACATTAATAGAGTGTAAGCCCATTTTCATTATAGGGCACAATTTCAGACTCGAGTCTGATGTGGAGTACTAAACCTCACATCAAATATATCACTGAGTATTCCATGGATTAAACGCAAGGGGCCATAATAAAAGATGCCTTTTTAAAATCGTTAGCACTAATAGGAAATACAAAATTAATGGTAATGACATCCTAATGATAGATTTATCTCTAGGATATTCTTATAAATAGTGTTTGCAGTAATGATCATGGAAAGACATTTTCACTACAGCCCACAAGTACTAGTCATTAGTGCACGCGTATCACATATGCAATACAACTATACCACTAAAACTGTCTAAAATGAAATTTTTAGAAAACACTAATTTCGAAATAAATCTACTTTTCTAATTTTATGGCAGTTATGTATCTTGTAAAATGTTGGTAGATATTGTAACTGTGACTAGACAACCGATACTACTGTCCACCCCCTGACCATGAAAGGTGCAATCTTCAAACATTGGAAGAAAATTAAAATCCTAAAAACTGTGATCAAATCCGACATCTAGTTTTGTTTTGGTATCTAACATTTGCGTAAACGCAAAAATACATTATACGCTAATTGATCATAACAGTTTATGTGACATTAAATCTCATAATGTTATATCGTTAATTATTGTTTTACTCAAACTTAGATCCAAAATAATATGAATTTTGCTCTGTCTTTATTGCAGTTGTATTTCTAGAAATTTCTATTCCAGTAAGGTTAACAATAGATATTAATCTTCATATCATGGCATAGGGAAAATTTAAACATGTATTACAATCTTGACATTTGATGTTAATTATGCTAATTTATATCAAGTTTATCATTCGTTTTTACTAGTGGTAAAATTTTATCACCATATACTTTTTTAAATAGAATTATAATTAAATAATGTGCTATTTATTGATACATTTAACGAAATTAAATTCCAATATGATTAAAATTGCCATCAGGTTGTATGAATACATGATTTTAGGTAACTTATTATTTTCCTTATATTGCAAAAGGCAGTTGGTAAATATATTGTTTTTTTATGAGATTATTAATTGAACTATTAGACCATGTTGTCATTAATTTGCCCTGTCCATGTCTGATACAGCTGATACACCGGTAGCTACGCCCTTGTAATAGCCCCATTTAATCTTCGATTCAATCCCTACAATAAAATAATTCAAATACGTCATTTCTAACCATGTCACAACACTGATCTTCTTGGTCTATTTACGCGATAGATCGAAAAGACAATTGGGATTGTTTATTGAAAACTGCCATACAACAATGCAATAAATATTACTATTGGCAAATTACATTTTTCCGTGTTTATGTCAGTAAAGACTGGTTTCTATTGTATGTTATAAATATAGAAACCATGTTTTGTGTTTATTGCAATTTGATATGGTAATAAAGTAAAATATTTTATAAAAAAACAAATTTATTGACATGAGTCTGCCATATATTTACTTAAATGGCAAGTTTATGTGGAAATGTCCAGGCGGATATTACTCATCTAGGCAGGTAGAAAATGCTACTTTGTATATTTTTGTTGCCGAGCAGCAGTGTGCGGGCGCTGCTATGTTCCATTTTTACGTAGTTTAAATAGTAGGAAATATGAAACAATAACATAATGTCATTGTGGCCCACGTAACTCCCACATTCCGCATTCCGGGATCAGCCTGAGTATATCCGGTTCCAACAGGCCGGCATAATTGTGCTGATTGCTGAAGGGTCCTCATCTCTCGTTAGTCGCCATTCTATTGGACCCCACTCCACTTACCATCAGGTGCAAAAAGGTCACTTTGTTGTGCTCGAATAAAAAAAAAAGTAGGCTGACAATGCATAGAGCCGTGCCACACTTTCTAATCCGAAGTTCTGCATGATGCGATTATTGTTTACAACTTTGTTATTGTTTATAGCTTTTCCGTTTCATCATTTAATTATATAAAGAAATATAACTACATTGTAACTTGTTATGAAAGTAGATATAGATTCGTATGATTAGCAACAATTTTTTTAAGACAGGTCAATGATCTGAATAAACAAGTTTTTAAGTTAATGCATATTACATTAGATCACAAAGATAGTGACTAAATTTATTAAAAGAAAACATGTTTTTATATTTGGCTAGTCATTTATAGTGACAGGATTACAAGATATTTTAAATAAAATTTCTGTCTTTGTAGCATGAAGAATTAATTCAAATATTTATAATTACATATTTACTTAAAAGATTAAAACCATATACTTTGTAGACATAATTATTCATATTCATAAATAATTCAAAACTAACATCTCATTATTCGTAACACTAAAACGTATATTATTTTCGACTATTCCAGGACCACAACCATATCCCCAAGCTCAGCCGGCTGGCATGCCAGGGGCACCGTATCAACCCCCGCCACCAGGGTACACTCCATACGGCGTTCCTCCCCCCACACCAGGCTATGTACCCAACTACGGAGCAACCAACATCATCATACCACCGGCTATAATTGCCGTAGGGGCTTGTCCGGCCTGTCGTGTTGGCATCCTAGAAGATGACTTCACATGCCTCGGTATATTATGTGCCATCCTCTTCTTCCCTCTAGGAATATTGTGCTGTCTCGCTCTTAAAAACCGAAGATGCTCTAACTGCGGGGCAATATTTGGATAGGCCTGAGTCAATGGTTTCTCCCAAGTTAATGACAGGGATTTGATCATTCGCCACTGTTCTATTGTTATCGGGAAAGCGTCCCTAATTGCGATCATAATGTTGATTATTATGAAGTTTATTATAAATATTTGCAGGGAACTTTTTTACAGTTGCTATTATTCCATATCAGCAAACCCTTTTTTATATGGATCTCCGGTCTTCGTGTCACGCCTCAGTGAAGTGTTAATAAAGTACGCGATGGGGTAAGTTCGGATCACGGAGTAAAACCGTTAATTAAAAAATTACTTCTAAATTGTTATTAAAACTAAAGTGACAAACAATTGTGATACATTAAAAAGGCAATATTAATTGTTAGTGTTAGGAAATGACGCGTTCAGCAGTAATTCTAAATGAACTATTTTACCTCGTAATCCGGACTTACCCCAATGCACTATACACAAAGTAAAGCTATAACTGGCCACCGACGACAGCGTCAATAGTGCGTTTCACTGACGATACTGACTCGGTTGAAGCTAGCGTAGGGTTCCAGTAACTTCCTGTAGTCAAGGACATTTTAAAAGTTGTCTCAGGCAGACACCGGGATAATTTCTAGATTAACCGGGAAAGATAGTAATCCCTATGGCAGCGACTGTGCACGCGTCTGCCTCTTGATGCGATGATCGGGAATCGTATATTCATTGACATTATTTATATAACATATTGACAAATTTAATTTCAATAAACAATTGACGAAATTTTGGCTGTGTATTTGCAAAATATTTATAACATTCCCCTTTGTAAGCGAGATTATACGAGAATATACAGAAACATTTTGCCTTGCCGTAGTATGAACGAATAAAATAAATACTATATAAGAACATATATATTTAAGAATTCTTATCTAAAAATATATCATATAAAGTTTATTTGGCAAAGATGCTAATTGTAAGGGTTTTTTTGGACCATATTATATCTACATTTTGTTAATGTCAATTATAGAAATAGTAATCTCATTTAAATATTTTGCGCAAGCAAATGGTTTTTAAGATATTTATTGATAATCTGAATCAATAAATCTGTATTGACAATTTTCATTTAAAATTATTTTATCGTTAACATACGTAATCTTTATTTGATTTGTGATTAAGTTTTGCCCATTGTGATTATAATGTTTAATTGAATTGGTATGTAACAAAATAATAATAATATTTCCGACGTATATTGTAACAATCTAAAAAAAGTAGAATTATTTGATGATATTTGAACGGTGTATCCGTAATATGTAATGACTTATGTAAAATTTGATGAGTGTTATTTTGCTGCTATTTCAAATTAAAGGTCGGCAAAATTACATGCTAACTATTAATGTTGGAATATTTGATAATTGCCTAGACAAGCTTTGATATACTTTGAATTTTAATTCATATAGTTTCATTTATTCTTAATTTTAATAACAATTTTTGGCGCTTTTGTATTCCACGAGAACAAACAAAAACGCCATACGTATGATGTCATCTTTAAAAATAACGCGTTTGCTTTATTATCATTTTATTGTAAAAATAAATATAGAAACATCATAAAATATAATTAAGGTTTACTGTTTTAAGTTTTCCATATAGTTCATGATTGTGTAACTATGAGGTAAATGTAAATGTGAGTGAACACTTTGAAAATATAAAAAAGGTGATTTGGAATTAAAATTAAAATCATGTATTTTGCGTGCATTCCTTGTAATCATTCGAAGTGTTAGCATTTACATTTACTTCCATAATTCTGCAAATTTGTTATCTTAAATGTAATACTAATTGTTAAGTTTTGTACATTAAAATGTTGAAACAATATTTTTAATAATGTTTCGATTTATAAGCTATTTTAATGACTCATTGTCATTACATGTACTCGACAAACATAATTATTAATGTATACAAACAATGCAGAAACATTTGGCATTGTTCCATTAATTAACACATGTTTTATATCAAAATATGCATATCCAAAAATTAAGTTGTGGCTTTTGTATGCCAAAAAGATAAACGATGAATTCTATAGAATGAAAAAATATAATAAAAAACCAACAAGTTTTTAAACAATGTGCCATTTAAGTAAAGTAAATGTCCAGTCATAGGTAAATGTCTGATAATATTATGTTAAATTATCACATTAGTTTTCGAGTGAATGTAAGTTTTTATTTTGATTTCGCACTTATTAACTCAATGATGTGGGTGAGTTTGTTAACCTATGACAAACATACCCACGAATCGACAATAACCGACCTAATGGGGTGGTAATTAGTGCGTTTACCCTACGTTCAACAGCACTAAAATATTGTTTCCTGTGATTAGTGTTATCGCTCAAAGATGTCTGGATTTGAATTAATTCCTTCTATTATCTGTATTTGTTAGTGCATTAAAACAATAGGTTTGCTACTAGTGACTGACTATAAGCCATCTTTGACAAGCTGGAATTTTTTTTAACAATAAGTTTTATTTTTTAAAAAATATTTCAGTTGCATAATATTTTTGAGGTTGAAGCCTTATGAAGAAAAAAATGTTATTTAGCGATGCTTTGAGCTACTTGCGTACTCTATTTGCTGTTTTTTAAGCCGGATATCGTCAGTCATTTTTTATATGATAAATTTATTCAATCAAATGGAATGACTAAAAAAATGTGATTTGGAGCGAGATACCTACATAGAGCGAAGAACTCAACAATCTTTTAGTTTTTGTACTCATTGTACGTAATATGGCCTGATGGCAAGTATAGTTTGACCCGGCAAATAAAATGCCTGCTTTAAGGACACAACTTTTGTTTTTCCGTTTTAAAGTTAACGCTGTCACTACAAACTAGTTACAATATTTCTAATATGGCGTGTTATTTATTTATTTATTTTTTGGTCGGGCTATACAATGCACTCCAACGTTACGACATCAAGACATTTTATCTATGACTGTTGTAGAAATTATGCTGGCCTGTATTCAATATTCTACTTCTGGTAGTCTCCCTTAGTCGACTGGTACGACGCCCTGGGATGAGATGGGGTAGCCGTTGCCGAAAACTTTTCTATCGACAAAAAAAAAACAAAAGTGGTTTAGATAATATAATCGTTGCAGTTTTAAATTCTAAGTGCTGTCTATATAGCATACACATTGATTTTAAATTTATTACAATGTCGAGCCATTTCGGTTGTTTAAATAAAATATATCGATATTTTATTTGCCATTTTAATGTCAACGCCACTAGTGTTTCCAAACTTGACTTAAATATTTTCTAATCTAACAATTTAATAAATATTATGTCGAACTTTGTCGTGTGCTAATTTATTGATGTCCAGATATTAAACTTGGAATAAAAGAGCATGTTATATCTGTCGTTTTGAATATCTTTAAATAGCTATTTAATGGTATGTCGTTTATTTACACTTAAATATGTTCGCGATGCATCTATAATTGATAAGATTGATTTAGTCGGTGGTATAAAATAGGACAATTTGTATAATAAAACGAACATGGACATATACACGTGGTCTTAATAATTTAGGAAATATTGTACCATTGAAATATGTGTAACACTCTGCCACATTTCACTTATGGCCAATAGTAATAAACAATGGAGTTATCTTCAGATCTGACAACAAACCAATCAACTTGTAATACTTGAGTTTTGCGATCAAAGTTCATTCTGATTGGCCCATTTTTACCAACGATCTCGAGATATATATATGAATGTTTACTAAGACATTGTGACTAAGATCACCGGTTTGTTATATGTTCAGCGTCTGATCCCGGAATATCACTCGCTGCTACAAGTCTTGAATGTTACATTATAATCGCTATTCTATTAGGTACAAATATGAATATTGCGAGTGAACGTACCTTGAAACTTGTATGGCACCAAAATGGGACTATAACTATTATGTTCAATTTGGTAGTCAGCCAATAATGGTCTAGAAAATTGTAACAAAATAATACTTCCAGTGCCATTTTCACTATTTCGTTGGTATAATTTTATGACGTCACAACGTAGCACTTTTGTCTTTCAAATTTAATTTAGTGTACTTTGTCTTATTTTATATCGCCGTTGATGTCATGTAATTTGTTTGTTTTAAAATAATATAAAGCAATAATTATAATTAATATTGTGTAAGAGATTATATCGTAATTTATTCCTTAAACGAACATTACTATAATAGACTGATTTTAAGAACGCAAAATTGCCTTACTTGAATTTTTTTTTACTAGTATATTGAAATAACTAGAACGGCTAGTAACCACGCTGCTAGAATGTTCCCGTGACGATTAAAAAAGGCTAAATTGAACTGTAATTATGTAAGTATGGTGATTAATAAATACTATTAATTATATTTATATAGATTTTACAATAAAGTTTGGGAATTATATTATTGTTTGTTTTTATCTTATGAATACTTCAATAATAGTCAATCATAGTCATTATTGTGTTATCAGTAAACCACAATAGTATGATAAGTTTGATGTGGGTCGGTTGCCGTATGACATACAACTTTTTTCTGGTCTGGCAAAGTAACCACGTTGAACCAAACAGACGTCGCGCCCTTTCATTATCTTCAGAATTATGGCGGTATTAGATCATTCATGTGCCTGCAGCGGTTAACACTCAGTTTAAAGTCGTTGCAACAAGCCATCACGATAGATTTTTCTCCAAGATTATTGTTTCAAAAGTAGGTACCTACCTATACCAGAGGTGAAAAGTGAAAATATCCGAAAGAGAACCTGACACTACATATAAGTACTAAATATGCATAAATAAGGTCGGCAAATCGTTCTGATGATACTTAAATTCTACATAAAAGTAAGCTGAAGGAATCCAGTTATATGGTCCCTTCACCACTGATCTATATTAAATATTACTTCTATTATTCGTCGCCATTTTTGGTTATACCGTTAGCTACCTACTAGTAATTATTAGATATTAACAAGTAAATACATGGTCAAACTATCAATGCCTGCAAACGTACCTTGCAAGCAAATGATAACCAAGCTAAATCGCTCGTATATATTACACGAACAAATGACGCTGAAAATTGCCGCCATGGGCTTTACGAGTTGTAATGGATGCGTAATGATTGTCGGTTAACGGTCGATGTAACAATGGTGATTTATCGCACGTAAACGTATTCCATGTCACTATCTGTAATTGATCTCTCAGTAAACATTCTATTTGTTAGAAAATTTAGTTTTGTATTATAGCTTTCTACCTAGTCTTGCCATAAATATTGTAATAAAGAAAAAAGAAAATTGTTAACTGCAAATAACATTTATTACTTTTACAGTGTGTCAGTTTAATACATAAATATAAAACAATTAAAAATATAAAAAGCTTATTCGAAGTGGTCTCCATTGGCTGCAATACAGTCCTTTAAACGATGAGGCCAGTTATCAATAGAAGCACGCACTCTTTCCATGGGAAAATTCTTCACTGCCAATCGTATAGATTGTTTTAGGGACTCCAAATTATCATGGCGTTTAGAGCAAGCTGTACTCTCTAAAACTGACCACAAATCATAATCCAGCGGATTAAGATCGGGACTAGACGACGGCCAGTCTTCAGCTCTGATGAAGTCCGAAACGTTCGATTCCAACCAAGACTGCGTGGACCGAGCTTTATGACCCGGCGCCGAGTCTTGCTGGAAGGACCATACTTGGTTATTGAACATGGTGATGTTAAGGGGCTTAACTACCTTCTCAAGAATGGTATCTTGATACACTTGTGCCGATGTTTTGATACCTTTTTCACAAAAATATGG
Source organism: Manduca sexta (assembly GCF_014839805.1). Lineage (NCBI taxonomy): Eukaryota > Metazoa > Arthropoda > Insecta > Lepidoptera > Sphingidae > Manduca > Manduca sexta. The sequence continues at coordinate 9,635,333 of NC_051129.1, forward strand.
CTCAGTCACTCCTTCATAGCTAACACCCCACCAAACCATCACTGAAGTCGGATAATGTCCACGTTGCACTCTGTCGACTAATTGGGAAGCTTCCTTAGAGCTTTGAGCATAAATACGGTCATTTTGTTTGTTAAAATGTTGCTCAATTGTAAAAATTTTCTCATCCGTAAACAAAATTTTTCTGTGACCTCCCTTTGCGTACCGCTTCAGTAGTTGTTTCGATTTTACCACCCTATTCTTCTTTAAATTATCAGTTAAGAAATGGCCAGTGCGTCTCTTATAGGCTGCAAGTCCTAAGTCATCTTTTAAAATACGCGACATGGTTCTAGGTGCTATCTTCATTTCCCGAGATAAAATCTTTTGCTTTCGGACAGGATTTCTTCGAATTCTTTCCCTTACTGCTTTGACCACCTTTTTCGTACGAACACTACGTGGACGGCCAGATCTTTTCTGTCACAAACAGAGGAGGTCTCATTGTACCTATTAATAGCCCGGTACACAAACATTTTACTAATACCAAGTGTATGGAGAGTTTTAAAAATTGCATTTGGCTCCATACCTACTTTGTGTAATGCTATCACAGCGATTCGGTTCTCTTTATCACCCCACACCATTTTAATATCGCAAAATATTTTACAATGTATTGGCGCCAAAATGAGAAAACACAATGAACAATCGTATAAAAATGACAGATTCGAAATTCAAATGTAATATTTTTTTATAATTAAGTGTAACAGTATTTATGGCCAGACTAAGTATATATCTAAAGACATCAATAAGGGCCAGAAGAATTCAATTTTGGATATTAATATAATTTTATAATAATAATAGACTCAATACATAATCGGATTCTTTTATCTAAGTTAATAGAAATGAAGATGTTTATTTTTTTATACAAAATATACACTACCACATTCGTTTTCGCTAAGATTTTCTTTTGACATCCGTTTCTGTTTTCGTTATATCACTTCCGTTGCATTATAATATTCAGTGGGCGGTAATAAAAAACTGAGACTCTAAGATTTAGTCTACGTCATCCAGCAAACTTCACTGGACTGATAATTCTGAGTTAGTCATCCAAAATATTTGTAATTAATGAAATGTAAAAATATATTCCAAAACGGCAGTTACAACCGAGCGATAGTTAATCCAGCGTAATCTACATAAACCTGGTATTTTCGTTTTTGAACGATATTACTCGAGTGCCGACGAGTCGACATTAAATCTTGTTACATGTGCCTTTAATCTGATGAAAGTCACAACACGACGTAACTACGAAGCTTACAGGGGATTAAATGGAAAATTTAAAAGGTCACTAATTAACAACGGGACATGTTTTTTGGCGATAGGCATGTGAATAATTTATACTTCAGTGCCGTAGCTAGTACGGGAGTGGATGAAGGCAGTTTGTTAATATGTCAATATTTCAATGTTTGCTCTCAATATTTATAAAGTTGATAGTTAGGTACTCATATACGTATATTCAACCATATATATCGATGTAGGTACCTATATTAAAATAGACAACGTCGCAATGCTACGGTATAGGGTATTATAGAATAAATAACTACTTTAGGAAGTGCGCAGATGTCCAATTAGATGTAGACATAGGTCTTTAACAAAACACTACTTTTTGCTCGCGGCTTCACACGCGTGTAAGAATTTACCTGGATAAAAGTCTCGCTATAATATATTTTTCCGGGATAGAAAGTAGCTTATGTTCTTCCCAAGGTCTCGAAACTATCTCTATGCCAAATTTCATAGAAATCCGTTGGGTAATTTTGAGTTTATCGTGTCTAGACAGGCAGACAGATGCAGTAGGGGACTTCGTTTTATAATATATATTTTAGAACTTTTTAAAATGAACAATTCCGTCATTCATTATTGTTGCTTAACTTCAACCACTTACGCAGAGCACGCAACAGAACACAAAATGAATAAATTTCCCTGTTTTTGCAACATTTTTATTGTTGCTCCGCTCCTGTTGGTCGTAGCGTGATGTTATATAGCCTATAGCCATCATCGATGAATGGGCTATGCAACACTTAAATCGTTTTTTAATTCGAATCAGTAGTACCTACCTGAGATAAATGCGCTCAAACAAACTCTTTAGTTTTATAGAATACCTATAGATTATTAATTTGAAGATATACATATTTTCTTGTACTAGGTGGTCCCAGAGACAGTCTGCTGCTAACAACAGGTACACATACACTGTTCTGGCCCGGTTTGAAGGCCATTCTAGCCAGCAGTGGCGAAAGATGAAATTTTCCGAAAGGGAATCAGACACAACATATACGTACTAACATGCATAAATGCGGTCTGCAAATCGTTTTAATGACAATTAGATTCTTCATAAACTCTACATAAAGGAAAACCGGTAGGAATCGGATCATATGGACCCATTGCCATTGGTAGCCAGCCAATTACTGGGCAATATGAGATCTACCATATATGTCTCAGGAATGTGCGCAGTATTTTATAATTCAAAGTACAAACGTTGTGGTAGCACCTAAGTATCTAAATGGATACATACGAGTCCCACCATCTATTTCATACCAAACAAAACTCGTGTTAGTTGCAGCGCTGGACAGCGCTCCAGGCAGAAAAAAAAGTTCCCCGATTTTTACAGTCTTAGGTAAGATCGTAAAAAAAGTCCTCCATTGTAATGCGCGAGGCCCCTGTAAAGGCGAAGCACCAGACGGTTACCAGGTTCGCCTCCCCCTAAGGCCGCCTCTGGATCTTCGTACACTTTAAATATTTTATTTATCACGATAGCGTACAGTTTGCGTCCAAACGGGCGGTTAGTCGTCTACTTATGTATTCATCACTTATTCCACGTAAGTCCAGTATTTTTAATGAATCCTCAGGCTCGCTTAGTCATTCATAACGAGCTACATATTCAGTTCTGGAGGATTTCGCGTATCTCTTTTGTGAGGGACGCTTGTACGATGAAATGGGAGTTGTCGGTGTTTATGTTAAGTATGGTATACGTAATAAATGTCTAGATGAAAATATATTCTTTTTAGTTGTAATCTTAAAGAATACTAGCTTTTGCTGTTTTAATAAGAGGCTACATTACTGCTGAAAGCTATAGGATTTATCCCGGGAAAATGTTTCCTGGAAAACCTATTTGATGCTAGCAGAGCCGCGAGCTAAAGCTAGTATAATATAAAGTTTTTGCAATCGGTAGTTTATCAACGTCTAACGTTTCTCGTAGCTCGCCCGGCGATATTAGATTTCAGTATAACTAACTTATTATCGGTACTGATATGGTAAGTTCAAGAGGTTCTGAAGTTGCATACTGGTTTTTGGTCTATTTTAATGGGTTAAGGCTTGTTTTTAATTCTATAATAATTTTTTGATGCTCATAGTCGAATAGGCGACAAGGGTATCATTTCAGTTGCAAATCTTGTAAACTCCATAAAAATGAAATGCACGCCTCGTCGCCGAAGGGATAGGCAGAGGTGCTACCAGGATACCAATTTTTCGCAGTTAGTGTTCCGTTCCATGATGCTTAGGTACTCTACAATCGACAAATTCAAAATATTAAAAATTTAAGATCTACTCTATGGAAGAAAAGAACTGCACTGCACTGCACTGCACCTCCTTATAACACAGACTACGTGCCACGCGAGTGTCCTGTCTCCCCTGTATGTCCATTTGAATCCGACTTACCATATATTCAAAAAGCTTAATATTTTTCAGATATTAGATTTTGAATCTAATGATTGCTTTTGTCGTACTCCAACCAATATTTAAGCAACAAACAAATATTTATAATTAAAAAAAGATATTTGTTTCCTATTATTCCTGGCGTCTTCCAAGCATTTTTTTCTAAAATATGTAACATGGAGACAGGGAAAATTTACGATTTTATTAAATTATGTACTATAGTATTATACTATTAGTCATAGCGTAATGTTATATAGCACATAGCCTTCCCTGATAAATAGGCTATCCGACACTAAAAGATTTTTTCAATCCGAACCAATAGTTCCTGAGATTAGCGCGTTCTAACAAACAAACCCTCTTGCTTTATATAATAATACAGATACATACGGATATAGATTGAAGTAAGAATGTATTTAATCACCTAATATTCATTCAGTTTCTATTTAGAGCTACGGGTTTTACTCAACGAGTGCTTATAAAGTTATAAGCAGCTCCGGTTATACGAGATTATAAATAAATTTCACTCACCGCTGTTTACTTGGGGCACTCCACGGGCTTCCTACTAGAATTTTGATAATGGACACCCGGACGTCCTAAGTGAAAGTTTATTTGGGAACGTATCTTTGTTAGTCTTGTTTGTTTTATGTAATAACGTTATTATGTTGTTCCTTAGGGATAGAAATTACAGCGTAAATACACCTAACTAGCTAATATAAGTTTATGTTCTTTAAATTTTGCACCTTCTACCACGAAGAAATTCATGTCATAATGTTTATAATAGTAGAAATAATTTGTTACGGTTTAGTAACTAACTGACTTAAAGTAGACGAAGGTTTTAGTCAATATTATGTTTTCGCAAATAGCACCGAGCACAGCAACATAAGTGACGATAGCCTGGTTGGGTGTGGAATGGACTGCCGAGACGAATATTCACAGGTTCAAATCTAAAGGGCACACATCCCTGACTTTTCTAAAAAAAAATGTGTATTCTTTGTACCTTATCGTTTGCTTTAATGGCGAAGAAAAAATCGTGAGGAAACCTGCATACTTGTGAACGTCTCTATAGAAATTTTGAGGGTGTGTGTCGCACTAGGTCAGCGTGGTGGACTAAGGCCTTATCCCTCTCAGTGGTAGAGTACGCCCGTGCCCAACAGTGGGACAGTATATAATACAGAGCTCACATTATTATACAGTAACACAAAACAAGTAGATCATAATTTCAATTCGAAATTATTCAGGTCGTCAGCGCTTGATGAAATACGATTATATTTTCAAGCTCATGCAGAAATCTGTATCAATGTATCGTGAAGCATGAATTCACAATGGATTGACGAGCAGTGAAAGCGGCAGTACATACATACATACATACGTAGGTATACAACGCCCATATTATTTCCCTTCGGTGCTCGACCATTCCAACTACATAGGTCTAGATAGCTATAGCGTTTAGCAGTCACATCGGAGACAATTCTAAATGATCATTGTTTAAAAACGATAAGGTATATTTTCGATTGCTTTGTAATTGGGTTTGATATCAGGATAATTATGTTGCTCACCGTAATAGGCTGAAATACAGTGACTACACTACAATTGATGGTAAGTAGAATGACGTCTAGATAGCGTATCGACTGATCGTCATTATTAAACCATTCCTTGATGCAGTCAAAGTCCGTCAAATGTTTTATTGTCGACTGCCATCACGGGGATTAGGCATTGACTTGTACCTATTACCTACGCTTGCCAGATGGCCCAAATGCTATGAATATGTTATTATCAACAAACCTGTCGGCATCTGATCTACTCTACTCTACTACTCTATTCTATAGATACGCATTTAATAAAGCTACAGCCTTGGCGGTAGGAATATTGCTTGTTTGTGTATGGCAAGCAGACGGACCAGTGAAGGGAATGTCTTTTCCGCCTAGCGGCGCGAACGTACAGGTTAGAAACGCACAGATGAATGCTTTTGCTCACAGATCGATTGTCAATCTTATGTCGCCAGAGTAAATAATAGTGCATTATGGAAACTGATTTTCAATGAATCAAATCAGCCATCCACCCCACGAAGAGAGAAGGAAATATAAATATATACTTTATATTGCCTTAGTAGGCAAACGAGCGAGCAGTCCACTTGATGGTAAGCAGTATCCGTGGCCCATGAACTAAAGCAATGCCAGAGGCACAGACAAGCCGTTGCCTTATTGTCAATGATTATATTTATAAAGCATTAAACATAAAAAAATATTCAACGTGCTTTATATTTCTCAGAATAGACATAAAAATCTTTGATGAATCTTATCTTCGCGGTCACGTGCCGGATTAAGTATAGCCGTAAAATGGACAGATGCCATTTACTGCCGTTAATTTTGATACTGGCCGTGTTTATTGAATTCGACGCACGCTGGTGATGTCGATTATTCTTTTAGAGGGACTGGTATCGTCGAATCGATTTTTGATTGGTTGATTGAACTGAATAATCGATGATTCTTGTTCGATTTTTATTTACATAATGGACGTTCAAAGTATATTGGGAAAGTTAAAATATCCACTAAAATCTAATAGAAAAGTACTTTGACTGCACACAATTATACTTTTGTTAAAAAATTCCTTGAAAATAATTTTCTTGATACGGATTATGCATAAACAGGACATATTTAACTTTATAAGAGTCCCAAATCCGAAATATTGAAACCCTAATTACCGCTATAGGAATGCGTTAGTATTTTACGTCAAGTTATACATTGGATATTCCGTAGAAATGTCCTAAAATTACTCAAATACTATCCAAAATCGATTAATTCGAACGTTACCTATCAATGAATCGATTATTCGAAATCGATTGTATTAACGTACCTAATAGATGTGTTTTACGACAGGTGAGATGTGTATTTTTAGGTTTATGGCGCCACACGGCGTTAGTTACGGGTTTTAGTGGCAACTTAACTTTACCGGCACTAAAGTTTGATAACTTTCGTCTTATCGCAAGCGAGTTACTCGTTGAAGGGGCTGGTGAGACTGCGCTATATAGGTCGCTAACTCCACGATTACATTGCAGTTATTGTGTAGGAGTTGTTGGAAAACTTATTGATTTGCAACATTGATATATCCGTGTAATAGCAAGTCGAGGCGAAAGTAATCGAGCTAAATTTTGTAATAATTGATCCTGTTTGTATATTTGTAAGAAGAAAACACAGAACAGCCAAAGGATTTGTTACACAGAAAGACCATATCCAAATAACATACATAGTAATAGATATATTAATTAATACTAAGAGTACACAACAATAGGTGTGTTATTCAGGAAATGTTTACGCTTGCGTGAAGCCGCGAATTTGTATTGAATTTCTTTTTGTGGTCACTTTCAAAATGTTTCCATCTCACGCATTGTAAGTTGTATTAAAAATTCTAAAGTATTATTCAAGTATTGTTCTATTCTTTAAAAGCTGCAAATAGACTCTTATAATAAAAATAACATTTAATTATAGGATTTACAAAAGGCCCTGACAAAGAAATTTGAGTACCTATCCATTATTGTAATGATTATTAGCTATTAATTTATTTGAACGCTAACAAAGGCTGTTTTACTCTTCTGCGTAATCATAGACGGCCATAAAAAATATTAAATTTAATAAGGTCTAGTTAGACGTAATTAACAAGACTGATTTAACGCTATTTTTAGTGAAAGTCTATGTATTAGATATAACTCCTCTGGATAGTTTAGAAACTAAAATAATATTGAACGAAATATGAAGAGTAGGAACAGCCTTACATGTTAATTTTCATTGTGAGAACATTATAATATCAAGGAATGTGTTTTATGTTCTCTTTTTTGATGGTAAAAGTGAAGCGGCTGCGACTAACGAGAGATGATTACCCCTTGGCAGTCGACACAATTATGCCGGTCCCTTGGAACCAGATGTACCTGCTCATACCGGAACGCGACACGCTTACGTGGGTCACTATGGCCGATTTTAACGCCTTGTGTACGGTCGCTGTCTGGGCGGATATCAAAATATATCCTACCACCAGTCCTTGACAGTCACCAAAACTATACCCACTTATCATATTCTGACAGTTTACATCGTCAGCATACTGCACGAAATGTCAATAAAATATAAATAACACAATAATCTCACAAACCTCTGTTGACAATTTAAAAAAAATCACAAAGGAAAGTTGCTAGCGCGGAAACGAAATACCATTTTTCCCCGGTGTGCGGTCAACAAAAGTTGATCAACGATTGCTATAAGCGATCCTCTCATTTTTATGGGAGTTTTCCTTAAGCTTGAGATTAAATGGAAACTTTGTAAATAAAGACTCAAGTTTGGACATTATTCTTGTCTTCGTGTTTCAAGACACATTAATTGTTAGAGCTGTTGTTGTAGAGGGGATTTTAAATGTATTGATTGCAGTGTTTTCTAAATAGACAATTGAAAGGGTTATTGACTTAAGGGACATTTTTTTATCATTAACCCGGCGAGCATGTGGTGAAAAAATGTAACAAGAAGTATGAGGCAGGGTATGACATACCCCTTAAAAAAATTGGCTATAAAACTTGTTTCTGAAGAAGTATTATACTATTTATTTTTTGGTATAATAAGACAATACCATCATAACGCATTGGAAATAAAACAATCGCGCCATTTTAACAATTTTATTTTTTACCTCGATGGAAATAAGTCACTTTGAATTTCAAACAAACACTTTCAGTCTCTTAAAAACTAAAAGGAACTAAAGTAAAACCGGTTTTATGATAAAAAAACTTAATCGTATGATAGAATATGAAATAATTTTCTTTATAAACTAAAAAAAATCACAAAAAAATTTAGGAACATCTTAGGAACTGGAGATAAAATCTGTGCAGGTTTTGCAAAAAAACATTGCATGCTCCACAGTTATAGCCTTTCCTCAGCTTGTTCATGAGTATTTTGTCTTATGATTATTTTTGTTGGGGTAATCTCTACATCTAATAAAATCACCAGGAACATTTTGAGTCGATGAAAGTGATTCGTTGATCTGGGAAGAAATTCTCTGACGTATATAAATCGAAATATATATTTTTTGTCATTTCACATCTTCAGGTGTTCGTAAACTAAAGCCAAGCCTAAGTTACGGATGAAATCGGTCCATTTAGTGTCTTTGCCCTGATTTTCACGAAACATAGGACCCCTGGGGGCCCGTGGGCCCCTCTCAGGGGATCCGCAAGTAAAATAAAATTTAAAAGAAAAACTATAAAGTGCACGCTTTTGCACTCTTGTATATCTAAAAAATAAATACAGAAGTAAACTGCTAGTAAAAACAAATTTAAGAATCCAACTGAACAACATCAACCCAAACATTACGACTTTGGTCGCAAAAAGGTCGCATAAGGTGGCATTAGTGGTCCGCACTAAATAAAAGTTTGCGAAACCCTGTTCTAGTAAGTACATCTTCTATCATAGACCGAAGTTGTTTTTTCTATTTTCAACATCCATTTTCTATTAAAATCTACAATTAAACAAAGAAAATAAGTTAAAATAGCAGAAAAAGCAATTTTAGTTTTTGTCACACCAGCTATGAGGCGGGGTATCACGTACCCGAACTCAGTTTGCAAGCGTGTAACTCGAATGCAGGTTGCCGCGACACTGTGATCACCCCACTATTACCTTCCGCAACCCTGTAACTCCAGCTACTCAAAGAGACTATAAGTTTGAAAGTCAGGCACAAAAAGTATACGCCAGTAATTAACATGGGGGGTATGACATACCCCGCCACACGCTCGCCGGGTTAAGTTTCGTACATATTATTTAAAATCTGCACTTTTTTCTTTTTTTTTTAATCTAGATGCATTTTTTAGAAAAATATGTCGCTTACTCAATTAGCCCTTCAACCGTCGATATCATTGTATACAAAATAATATTTATTTAGGAACCGCGAGAACGAATCATGCAAAATCAATTGAACTTAAGCACAAGAATATGTCAAATGTTTAACTTATAGTTTTCTTGCAGTCATTTTGGTTAGTTAACAAACTAATTCACCTTAGGAATGATGAGACGTCAAAAAAAAACAATTGTAATCTAATGGCAAATTTTAAGAATTTTCCACCTTGCTGTCTTTCAAGTCTGATTTTAGCCAAAATAGCCCCCATGAAGGACTATGTTTTTTTTAATGAATATGGAAGTTGAAAGTCTGGAGAAGTTTTTGATCTACCTTAGAACCACGAAGTCACCTGTTTAGTTTCTTTAATTTCAAAAAAAAAATTACGTCATAGAACGTAAGTTTTTCACTTTACACCGACATTTTCATAATTTTCATTAAATTTACGAAGCTGATTGTTTTTATCAATAAAGTACAACTAATGAAAATTTAATTGCAATAAAAAATCTCGAATAAGTCTTCTACTTTTTTAAAAAAAAAACATTTAATCGTGCAAATCGAAAATTCTCAAAAATATAAAAAAACATTCATAACTCGAAAACTATGAAAAATCGCGGAACATACATGGGGGTGATTCGGATACCCCAAGGGGTGCTCTATCTCTGGACCTCCGCTTGACACTACTTTCTGGGACACCCTGTATAATGATCGATAAGATAGGTCAAATAAGTAATGAGCATATTATAACTTCATTTATCAAGATCACTGTACATTATAATTTTTGAAGTGATTTTGAAAAGAGCAACACTGGAGTTTCTTGCCCATTCTTCTCAGGTGGAAATTGCTTTCCGAACCGGTGGTAGAGTTGCACTTGACGGAATCTAAATTATGCGAAACATTTTTAGATTTGAATAAATTATTTCTTTTCAATTAATTTTATACCGTAAACAACTTTTGTACCGTCGCGTTGTAAGTTTGAAATCTACTAAAGCGTGAAGATTACATGTGTTTTAATTTTACACGTTTTATATTCTTGTAAAAAAAAAATCATATTTTATTATTATCATGGTTATAGGATATTATTTCAATACTTCTTTATATATATTTTCGTATGTTTTGCTATAACCTTTCTACTAAGTGCATCTTATAGCAATAATTAATCATTATTTCCTGATTTACATTTGCAAATGAGAACTTTGTAATACTGAATACATATCGTTTACAAAAGAAAATTATTTCAATACAAACACATAAGAAAAGACATGAACAACCGTCGACGTTAAACAGAAAGCTACATTGTAAACTTTCTTCAGTGAATAGGTGCGAGAGGGGGGGCATGCCAGATCCCACAGATAACGACCAGCAAGGCACGGGAAATGCACGCGGCTCGTTGGACAAAATAATGATGCAGCCTCCAAACTATGTTTACGCGTTTTGAGTATTTGACCGCGACCGCTTACATAAAGGATTGCGTTTTATTCTTAACAACTTCAAAGGTAAAATCTACCCTTAACTGCAACTGACCGAAATAAAGAAACCAGCGCAATAAGGGTCTCAAACAGTTGGTTTTATTATATCGAAATGTGTATACCAGTCGTAAAATAACGCAAAAAACTTGAGCAGACTATGGCGTGATGGGGGACTTTTTTGTACAACAGGGTAACACTAATGTAAAAAACGTTTCCTACCACGATAGTGTGCTTAAGTTGTTTGCCACCTCTCATAGTCCAGGAAGTTTATATATAACTAAGTACACAAGCATTACACTTAGCATTGTTATTTTCACTTTCGGTTCGGGATATTGGAGCTAGTGCATTTACTAGTTATAAACATATTTATTTCACTTATTATCCGGTCTATGTGTTGTTCAACCCGACTTCCATTGTTTAAAATATGAAATTCACCATTTATCATCATAAAGACTACCGTTTATTTCTAGACCGAATTACACATTTCACAATTCAAAATACCTCGGCGACAGTTTAAACATCTTCTATAATAACCGCTTTTAATTTTACATTTTAAAACAATATGACTCCTCATCTCATCTTGACCTACAAACCGTTGAATGCCGCCAGATAGCATTGTGGGCGGCAGGTGCCCATTGTCGCCACACCTGTTACAGATGTAAGGCTATTCTTCTGACTTATCTGCAGACGGTCTTTACATGTCGGATTTTAGATTAACTTTATATCTAGCCTTTTATATGTAACCTTCCCTTATTTTAGTTTTTACTATTGTAAATGCAAAAGTTTGTGAAAATGTATGCATGTTTGTTAGAAGTAAACACAGAAACATCTGGACGTATTTGGATTAAATTTGGCACACGGGTGGACCTGGTTCTGGATTGCCATATAGGTTACTTTTTATTCCGCTAATTTGTTTTAATGGAAAATACTGGAGTCTTGAAATAGATGGCGCTGGCATCGTACAAGTGGTATTATGAATCGGTAGTTATAGAAACTTTTGTAGCGGGAAAGGCTTTTCATTACAATATCTAGTGGTAATATAATCTTGAATTAATGTTTTTGAAATTCTATCATAGTACTAACTTCACTTGTCCCATACCTTGCCTAAAGTATGACCTCAGATATAAATACACATTGAACAAAGTTCCGGAGGGAATATTACATATCAATCTGTAAAACGAGAATCGGCGGTCTGCAAGCAAATTTCACATAGGTGTAACAGAAACATTCTACGAAGGCGAAGCTAGCCGATTATTTCTTCTAAACCTTGTCTATAACTTGATATGTCATTTTTAGCTTGATATGTCAGTTTCTTTGGGTGTAAACGCGCAGTGAAGTTAATTTTGCCGCTGAGAACAAAAAATACTGCCGAGTACTATCGGTAAGCATGATGTAAATTCACATAGATTACCTACATACAGCAGGTTGGTCGGTAAGTTGGAGAATGCATCGCTCTGCAGCAAACGCGACTGTCTCGGGACTCGCCGAGCTCATTTCCGTTCAGTCACAAATTCCAATCCAGAGCGGTTAACTTGTTTCACGCAATGCAAAACTCACATTGACTTTCAAATTTCACCTGTATAATAGCTTAATTTTTTAACCGCTTAAATGAAATGAGTTACTTTGATTAATTCTTTCTCGAAATCGTTTTATTGAACACAGTTATGAAGGGAGATTTATTTGCGACATTGAATTTTATACATATTTTAAATAGGTAAATTTTTCTCCGTTTTTGAACTAGCTCTCAATAAAAAAGTCGCTTAAGCCAATTAGCCTGCCAACCCTCAAAGGAACATAATTTAGAAATGTAATACATTCGTGGGTTGCTACATACTTACCCTGAGCGCAAAATCGTGACAATACGTATTTACATGTAGACAACAAAATACCATTATGCGTATGAGTTTTATGTAAATTGTATAATGCGGCGCTTCGTTAATCCCTAACAAATGTGAGTTAATGGTCCGCTGTTATTTAATACTTAGTTGGGTTTGAGTCCGTACCAGCTTCCGAGGGTTGAATATATTTCCGTGGTGTTGAACTACACTGAGCTCTAAGTTTGTTTTTAAATCTATACTTACATCGGCGGTTGAAAGGATAATTGTCTTAACCGACATTTTTTGGGACACTAAGTCTCATACATATTTACAATTGGCACTTTTTTCTATTGTAATATGTTGAAGGTTCAGGTTGTTTTGAATCAAAAATGTCTTACTCGTTCATAGTCATTTATTTTATGCCAAAATACTTATTCATACAAAATCAATAATTAACCTAATTGTGTACTGCGTAGCACCTAATTATAAGTTGCAATCGATGCAAAATTCGTACACGTTTTAACTTATTGCTCAGGGAAATCCATAATATTATATTACATTAGGTTTTTATTATCTACGAAAATTTTTCGAAAAAAAATGTCGTTTAAGTATATTAGACTTTCAACCGCCAGTATAATGTACAAGCTTAGAGACTTTTAGTCTACAAGATTATGTTAGCCTCATCGTATACTAGAGCACTAAGTTATACAAGGAGGTTTGTTTTCGGCATAAATGTGGTCATTCGTACAATGTTAATTGATATTTGATTAGGTATATTCAGGGCCTGATTAGCTTTAACGTAAATTAGGCAACCGCCTAAGCCTGGTCGACAGGAGCTATTCGTTCCCGAGAAACAAAAAGTGAACATTTAATAATTAATGGTTTATATTTGATAAACCCGTAAGCCGATGACATCTTTACTGTTTCCATTCGCTTCTAAAGCTATCATCGTAAGATGTCATTTCGAAATTCAATGACTGCGTTTGAAAATGTATAATAATTCCTACATATTATAAAACAAAGTCTCACTCTGTCTGATGTGATAAACTCAAAACCTACTAGATAGATATCGATGAAATTTGGTATGTATAATTTGAGACGCTTGGAAGCGACCCTATGAAGGAGACGCTCTTTTATTCCGCAAATACTCTGCTATGAACAAAGCTGCGAACAAAAGCTAATAATGTGAATATAAATATTATAATACTTACCTTATATTACTAAGGCCTAATCCCTCTCAGTATTAGAGGAGGCCCGTGCTCAGCAGTGGGCAAGTATATAATACAGGGCTGATATTATTATTATTATTATTACCTTATATTGCAGTATAAAAATCTAAAATTAATTGTACTTATATTTTTATATGTAGCAGTAAAATATTCCGACGGCCTTAGCTATGTTGCAAGGAAATATAATCCATAGAATTCATGATAAACATTACCTTTATGCTCTAACATAATGTTTACGATTATGGTATTAACTTTGCCTAATTCAATTTTCTGGAGTTACGAGGCACGCGGCACAAATAATTACTTTTATAAAGGCTGCGAAATAAATTTAATTATTTCCCCTACGTTTAGTTTCATAGTTGGCGATGCTTCTTGATAATAGGCTGTAGTCTAATGGGATAACAACTAACGCTGCTTTATGCTAACTAAGCTTTAGCTTGATGTATGTGCATTATGGTATAAGGTTATATTTTGAGTAAAATAATTGAATAAGAGGATATAAAAAAAAGAAATTTGTGATATATGTATTGTGTATTTTTGGAATACTGTGTTTTTCATATTGAAGATATATAAAACACATATTATAGTAAACAGCAGTTTTACAATGACATTGATCGGTAATTAAAACAAGAAAATATAATAAATAATAAAATATTATCCGTTATAATGACCAAAAATTCGATTTTTAAATAATAAATATTTTATTCTTTTAATAACAATAAATTATTTATTTTCCAATTCAAAATAACAGGTCAAATGCATATTTTTTTATTAAGTATTTTAATAGTATACCACGTTTTAATTTTCCTACAATTTTAAACATACAATAAAACGCAGCAAATTACCAAAGCGCTGTGACTACACCCCTATTGTTAAACTTTACAAAGTTTAATTACTCTCGCGATGTAAACCACACCTACAGTAAACGTTAAATTTTATTTACAATTACAAACACGTGGCACTGTAACATGTCTTCTATTGTTTTTAATTTAAGAAATTATTTCCAATATTAATGGTTTAATTGTCTTTCATTGTTTTTAACAGGGGATTTTGAATTTTAATCTTATGTAGATAAATATGAATCAAGTTGTAAAATATTTACATTTTTACCAATACATACCAGCAGGAATTTATTATAAAAAAGTTTGAAGTTTCTATTTCTTTCAATAATAATCAGTAGGTAATATTTTCATTATTTCTTAAAAAGGAAATAACCCATTATTTTTTTAAAAGAAGATAACGCTTTATTTTTTGCCTAAGGTAACTTACTTGGTTCTAGGTATCTATAAATTATTATTATTTACAACTAAGGTAATTTTTTGCTCGTTTTCAGTTGTATGTTAATGCATCTAGCATCCCCACTTATTGTAGGTATTAAGTTATGTAACGAATAGTAACACTTTCTTATAAATAAATAATAATAATCCTACAACTGTTACGTACTCACAATTAATAATTATAATTAATCACATTCACCACCACATGTTATAACATAAGATGTTGTTATGTTTTGTCACTTCTTATTATGTTTTATCCCTTTTGTCTGCTTTAAGTTTCTACTTATATACCTAAATAATATTAGTAACAAATATTATTATTTTTGCCGCTGTACTAATATATAAATTTGCATGCTGTGGTCTCCTGTAATTGAAGAGGCACGTCACATTGTTAATTATACCAATATTACGACATTGTATTTATTATAAGCCGTGTATCCTTTGTTGGAGGTCCTTAAATAAATAAAAATAAAAATCTATTTTTGAAGGCAAACGTCCTGAGTTATAACATAATATTATACTGATTCCTCAATTACAATTATTCCCCTAATTTATAAGTCGTCTGTGTTTAAATTGTGCCCAAACAAACACAAACATGCGGACACATCTAAGTTTTCCCTAATTAAACGCGGACCTTTTTGGCAATTAACGTGTGAACCATGTCTATTATCCAGGTCCTACTTTAACACTAATGTGTACGCATAAGCAGAGACTGAGTAGAACAATACCTTAAAACATTTACAACTTCGTAGAAAGAAGCAAAGCAGCCAATATCATTTCTATTAGATGTAAGTAATTCGGAACTCATCCGTTTTGTAAGGCTATGTTGTGAAACAGTCTAAATTCTAGAAAAAAATAGTATTTGCCGCAGGATAACTTCATCTCTCTCATTTTTTTGTCCCTATTCACCTCATACATAGCCATTCTGAATAGGAAATGCTACGTGCATTATAGTCTATAGGTTTTCTACCGCTATTCCAATTTTAAATCAAAACAGATTTAATTAAAAAACCTTTCACACTCAAACCCTTTTTATGAATTTATCCAAATTAAAATGGATGAAACAATACTGGCCGATGTATTCTCAAAATTATCGGTGAACGCAATTAAAAATAATTGGATTTACTTTTACGACAGCAAACGGCTATTAGAATTTATGCAATGTGTGTTTTAGAAATAAAATCATTCAACTTTTGTACACGATTTTTTGTTTAATATATTAAAGGATCTTAAACCACTCCGACAACGATGACAAAAATATTAAATTTTAAAACCTATGCATTATTTATTTCAACCTAAAAATTAAAGTTGGGACAATTTTCACGTAACAACGTTTGTTTTAATTACAAAATGAAACAAGTTTTATTTATTAAAACTGTTTCGCTTAAAAAGTGTTCTCGGGTAATGAGGCGTTGGACACGCATCGTCTATTCATGGGAGCCCTCTTTGCGGATATGAGTTGGCCATTCAGAGACATTTGCAAATGGAATGAGAGGAAATACGTACAACACTTTGGGCTAACGAGTTTTTTTTATGTGTGTTCATCTAAACTAATATTGTAGAAAGATGTGATTCAATTTATTTGCTTGTAATGGACTCAAAAACTACTAAACCGATTTTCAAATTGTTTCACTTATAAGAAGCTTTGTTATCCAAGAATGCTAAAAGCTATGTGTTATCCCAGGAATGGGGGCTAACGCACGCGGAACTGCGAGCATAGGCCAGTATCACTTATGTAGAATTATTTTATGGGCTTTTAAATTTAAATATACTAAGTAAATTTGGTCTACTACATTAACAAGCACTTCAGGGTTCTCAAGAATGCCTTCTTTAGATATGCCCACGCGGACTTAATTAGTACACAGATTTTCTAAATACCTGAGAACAAACTATAGAGCAGCGTAAAATGTAAAATCATTTTAGCGCGTTCTATATTCTCAGAAATAATAATGCAAGCGAGTACTTCACATTTCTCGGTATTTTGTTTCAACAAAACGGAACGTAAGGCAAACGGACACCGGCCAATTTGAACCGTTTATTCCGACAAATCCCTCACAAAGGGTGCGGATTAAATTTCTTTGTTTCGGATATTTTTTTCTTGTTTACTAATCCGCCGTAAAAACTGACGCGATCTACAAAACGAAATGAAAAGTCCACGGAGCGTAAACAAGCCGGTGTGAAAATGTAACGTACAATATCTCTGCTTTTGTTAGGTATTGAGAAATTTCGTTGAATTTTGAAGTTTTAAATTGTGTTTACATAATATTATGTTGATATTGAAATAAAATTATTTTACGAATTTTTCGCGGTTTTATATTATGATTCTTTCCCGACGTTTCGACTAACAACTCAGTCCCCCGCGTGGCCATGAAAGCTGCAGTCTTCAAAATTTCAGGACACAATTATAATCCGTAAAATAGTTTTATTTTAAGGCGATACCTCAAGGTCCATTTTCATACATTTTGTTTCACCTTTAATCTGGGTAACTAAACAAGTATTGGCAAGTAAAGAATTTAAATTCACGTCTAGTTAGTGATTAGTTCTCGCAGTTGAAAGAAAAACGTAAAAATAATTAATAATCATGGATATTTCTGCCTTTAAAATTTCGTCATATTAAATTTTAAGTTTATTTTAGTTACCCAGATTAAAGGTGAAACAAAATGTATGAAAATGGACCTTGAGGTATCGCCTTAATGTCTTATATTCGCCGTAATCATAAGAAATCATTAATATTATGTTGATTTAGAAATATATTTGCTGATATTTTACATTTTTAAATTATCGACTTAATACTTTCTGATTTAGAAGATTCTTCTTTTGTTCTATATGGTCTTGTCCCACTTAAGTCTGGAGTCCGCGCAACATAGGTTTTCATCGGCTTATTGACAATCTGCTTGACGTGAATTCTCTTCGGGGGATCTAATTCCGGACTTAGTGTTATAAAAGGCTTAAATTATCCTCACCTTTTGGATCGAACGCGGGACTTCAGGATCCACGGCTGCACCTCAACTGAGCTAAGGCGAAGTAATATAATCAATATAATATATCAGAACGTCACAAAATTCTAACTAGAAGTGTTTAAATGCGATTAAGAAACTCGTCATAGTTGTGGAAAGTGGTGCGAGCGTAGATGTTCCACAGTGTCTCTACAGGGCATTATCTACCTACTAACTGGTTACCTATTATTTAGTGTAACTCCATTATAGAACAGCTGTAGGGTTGCCATTGACCAGTTTATTATATAGGGTCAACTTTCTTAGGATAGTACAAACCGACCTCCCTTTCGTATTATGTAAAATATTATCATTGGAATGATTTGTAAATCACATTGATACATAAGTATAAGTAGTATATATCAATATATATTGACACAATTGTCAGGTTCCCTATCAAAAAAAAGGTAATACTAGTGGAACGGTGGCGGTACTTAGACCCGCAGGTTCAAAACACAATGACATACCTGATTTTTCAAAAAACAAAAAAAATATGTGTATCCCAAATTCTTTGTAAATTGCTTGTTTTAACGGTAAAGGAAAACATCGTGATGTACCTGTATACCCGAGAATATATCCATAAAAATTCCGAAGGTGAGTGAAGTCTGCCAAACCGTACTAGGCCAGCGTGATAGACTAAGGCTAAAAACACTCTCTTTCTCGTTAATAATTTAAATATAAGGCTCTGCATTGGTCTTAAATGTTAAACCTTTAGATACCTATTGTACTGCATTTTACGTACAATTCGCCTCAATTTGATTGTCTGATTCACAAATTGATATGGAACGTCTACCTAACGTATGACATTTTTTTGGGGCTGACCGTACCTAATACCCACGCACATTTAGTCTAAAATTATTTGATTTATCATCCACAGCAATCACAGCATGACATCATAATTCGACAACCCTATCAGCAGCAGGATGTGAGAAGTAATAACTTTTGTTTTGACCTTTCACAACTCATAATAGAGTTGGACCCTTTCACAAACTCGAGCGCGTCCGGCCGACATCGTTTAGCTAATAAAACGACGGCCAATATCGATACGCAAAAACTAATAACTAGTTCGTAATCGATTAATCGTTTATTACGGTTCCCATGAGGTTACTGATAAAGAATGTTAAACAATTAATAAGTTGTTTTTGAAGAACTGCATGAGACCAAATCGCTTGCGTGATGGTATGCCTCGCGACATCTCGTATATTGTCAGGTGCACCATTCTACCTAGCGGGCGATGAGCTGGTGGCCATTTTGGTTATACTAAGGACTCGGATGGCTGGGGTGGGAATGTCGGGGAACATTTTTTTGTGTACGTATTTTAAGTATTTTTTACTGGTGAGAGCGAGATATGTGAGAGTCCGCCTGGGTCGATAACACCGCAATGTCTATTTCTACTGCCAAGCAGCAGTGTGTAGTCACTTTTATGTTCCGGTTTGACAGACATTGTAGCTAGTGTAACTACTGGACATAATGAGCCTTTATATCTCAAATCTCAGGATGGCGAGCGTAGTGAAATACCAAACACCACTTTGCAATTCAAGGTGTTGGATGGTGTTTCTACTGTTTATGGGCGGTCGTATCGCTTACCATCAGGCAAACCAGCTCGTCTCGTCGTACAAAACAATAAAAAAAATGTATTTTTTTAAATTTTATGTATACTAATTATGTCATTTATCTTTGTAATGCTACTTTCTGTCATCTGGTCCAGAGACAACGGTCAAATAAAGATTTTTTCTTTCTTTTTGATTTCAAAAATAACAATGTTGACTTTACTAAGGCAGTAAAGAAAAAAAAGTGGCACGAACTGGGCTCAAGTCCTAAAGACTTGTCGTCTCGGATCTTATCTACGATTATAAGACTACAACTTACGTAAAGTTAACGAGCTTTATCTGTAATCAATTAATGTTTTCTTTTCATTTACGATTGAGTAGTCTTTGCCGTGTTGTTAAACAAAAAACATTATTTCAGATCCATATATACTATCCGAAAATTACATTATCTATCATCTAAGCTAGAGGTTCCCAAATATTTTTTCTTTTCATAGACCTCTTTCAAAATTGTATTAGATCCGGTAGTTTTTTTTGGTTTCGCAAAGAAAGTGCATTACACCTACTGTTCAGCCATTACGGGGGGTTCTGTTGGGGTCACCGTGCCTCTTGCGACGTCTATCAATATTATCTGGCCTATATGATAGGTGAAGTCAAGTAAAAGTTTAGTAAGTACTTATTATCAAACCATAACTTTTCGTGGACCCCCGCTTACGAATTGAGGATTCCCATTTGTTGGTTATGCCAACGCTAGACCCCCGTCAAGTGTCCCATGGACCCCTGGAGGTCCACCTGGACCACTTTGGGAATCAATGGTCTAAGCTAATTCGATCGACACTTCGTCGCTTTCATTCAATTTCGGCAGTGGTCTGTAAATTGGATTGTCCAGACCTTTTTCTCGCTAAAAAGATTTTAAGTGTAATAAATAAAGAGTTCTGACGGCCTATTACGAAGTTAGGAAAAGTAATTTTTGGTCAAAAGAAGAATTAATATGAACAATAAATCAATATTTCAAAATATTGTTATATAATTATAACAGTTATTCTTTTGTCATTGAACCAACTCGTATTAAATATAATAAAGATTTCTGCAATATCTTTAGATAATATAAATGTCAGATAGAATAAACAATATTAAATTGGTTTTACATTTAAATAACAGCCCAGGTTACAATTATTTTACAATAATGAAACATTTTAGATTGCATAATAAGGTTAGATTTAAGAGTTAAGTATGTACCTAGTCTTGCCATAAATATTGTAATAAAGAAAAAAGAAAATTGTTAACTGCAAATAACATTTATTACTTTTACAGTGTGTCAGTTTAATACATAAATATAAAACAATTAAAAATATAAAAGCTTATTCGAAGTGGTCTCCATTGGCTGCAATACAGTCCTTTAAACGATGAGGCCAGTTATCAATAGAAGCACGCACTCTTTCCATGGGAAAATTCTTCACTGCCAATCGTATAGATTGTTTTAGGGACTCCAAATTATCATGGCGTTTAGAGCAAGCTGTACTCTCTAAAACTGACCACAAATCATAATCCAGCGGATTAAGATCGGGACTAGACGACGGCCAGTCTTCAGCTCTGATGAAGTCCGAAACGTTCGATTCCAACCAAGACTGCGTGGACCGAGCTTTATGACCCGGCGCCGAGTCTTGCTGGAAGGACCATACTTGGTTATTGAACATGGTGATGTTAAGGGGCTTAACTACCTTCTCAAGAATGGTATCTTGATACACTTGTGCCGATGTTTTGATACCTTTTTCACAAAAATATGGCTCAGTCACTCCTTCATAGCTAACACCCCACCAAACCATCACTGAAGTCGGATAATGTCCACGTTGCACTCTGTCGACTAATTGGGAAGCTTCCTTAGAGCTTTGAGCATAAATACGGTCATTTTGTTTGTTAAAATGTTGCTCAATTGTAAAAATTTTCTCATCCGTAAACAAAATTTTTCTGTGACCTCCCTTTGCGTACCGCTTCAGTAGTTGTTTCGATTTTACCACCCTATTCTTCTTTAAATTATCAGTTAAGAAATGGCCAGTGCGTCTCTTATAGGCTGCAAGTCCTAAGTCATCTTTTAAAATACGCGACATGGTTCTAGGTGCTA
This sequence comes from Manduca sexta, assembly GCF_014839805.1. Lineage (NCBI taxonomy): Eukaryota > Metazoa > Arthropoda > Insecta > Lepidoptera > Sphingidae > Manduca > Manduca sexta. The sequence continues at coordinate 9,657,321 of NC_051129.1, forward strand.
TCTTCATTTCCCGAGATAAAATCTTTTGCTTTCGGACAGGATTTCTTCGAATTCTTTCCCTTACTGCTTTGACCACCTTTTTCGTACGAACACTACGTGGACGGCCAGATCTTTTCTGTCACAAACAGAGGAGGTCTCATTGTACCTATTAATAGCCCGGTACACAAACATTTTACTAATACCAAGTGTATGGAGAGTTTTAAAAATTGCATTTGGCTCCATACCTACTTTGTGTAATGCTATCACAGCGATTCGGTTCTCTTTATCACCCCACACCATTTTAATATCGCAAAATATTTTACAATGTATTGGCGCCAAAATGAGAAAACACAATGAACAATCGTATAAAAATGACAGATTCGAAATTCAAATGTAATATTTTTTTATAATTAAGTGTAACAGTATTTATGGCCAGACTAAGTATATCCTTTTGATTTTGATTACATGAAAAAAAAATTGGAGTTTTAAAATTTCTTTAGTGCCAGTTGGCAATCCTTGGTCTCTGCCTACGCTTATGAAATAGTAGTGTGATATTAAGTACGTACGTAAAATCGTTCTATTAATAAGACACGTCAATAAGTGGAGTTTGACGAAATTATTGGTGATTTTTTTACAATTTTAAAGCAAATCACAAGACGACATATATTTATAGGTGTCATTGACTTGCCTTTAGTCAAAATGTCAAACCACTTATAGAGGCTGACTTCGCGTTTTTGGTGACCTTAATAAAAGCTGGTTTGTGTCCATCATTTCATAGGTTTTCTGGTGGTAAGATATATTTTAAATCCGCCCTGAAAGCCCTGTACACAAGGCGTTAAGACCCGCCATAGTGGCTCACGTAAGTGTGTCGCATTCCGGGATCAACCTATATAGGAAACGCCAACTAACTGATATTGAGACAGCTAGATTGGTCTATTTTGCTTACTTTCATAGTTTGATGAGTTATGGAATTTTACTATGGGGTGGTGCTGCTGACATTAATACTATATTTGTTCTACAAAAAAGAGCGATAAGATCTATATATTTGCTAAGCCCTAGATGTTCGCTACGAGAAATATTTAAAGAAGCAAATATAATGACAGTAGCATCACAATTCATTTTCGCTAACTTAGTGTATGTCCATAAAAATATAGAAAATTTTCCAAAAGTTAGCGATATCCATAGTTTAAATACTAGAAACAAAAATAAATTACTTAATCACAAAACAAGACTCCAAAAGATCAGCAAGTCTTTTAAGGGTTACTGTATACATTTTTATAACAAAGTTCCCACTGAGATCAAATCCTTAAATATTGCGAAATTCGAAGCCACTATTAAGCGCAAGTTGTGTAATAAAGCTTATTACAAGATCTCAGAATACCTAGAGGATATAAATGCCTGGGACTAGGCATTTTTGTGTGATTGTCTTTGGAATCATGTCACCTGATCGAGATATATATATATTTTTTTTTCTTTCTCTTTATCTATACTTATAATAAATCTGTAGAGAGGTCAATTCTGTACATGAAATATATTTCCAAATTAACTATCAGAGGGTGATTAGGGATCGATACTGATGCCAAAAATGCAATTAGTAAAATTTTTGTCTGTCGGTCTGTCTGTCGGTCTGTCTGTCTGTCTGTCTGTCTGTATAACCGTTATCTATCTATACTTATAATAAATCTGTAGAGAGGTCAATTCTGTACATGAAATATATTTCTAAATTAATTAACTATCAGAGGGTGATTAGGCATCGATACTGATGCCAAAAATGCAATTAGTAAAATTTTTGTCTGTCTGTCTGTCTGTCGGTCTGTCTGTCGGTCTGTCTGTCTGTCTGTATAACCGTTATAGAAACAAAAACTACTCGACGGATTTTAACGAAACTTGGTACAATTATTTTTCATACTCCTGAGCTGGTTATAGTATACTTTTCATCACGCTACAATTAATAGGAGCAGAGCAGTGAAGGGAAACGTTGGGAAAACGGGAGAAGTTACTCCATTTATTAAGCTTCCGTCGCGTATGCAACGTTAATGGTTAAAGCTACACAGAAATCATGTATGACGGAAATGACCGGACAATCGGACCACCTGCAAACCACCATACATTAAAAAAACATCCCGACAAATTGAGCACCTCCTCCATTTTTGAAGTCCGAAATCCACGCGGGCGAAGCTGCGGGCGGAAGCTAGTTTGTAATATAACTGTAAGCGCCTTGGGTATGAAATACTCTCTAACTGTCTGTACCTGCGGCGGCGTCGTGTGACGGGTCGGCCACTTCCCTACAATATGGTTGAGGAGGCCGATGGCTGGCACATGCGTCATACTCGTGAACGGGTGCTGCTTGTGTGGACTGTTCTGCCCATTTCGCTTACATTTCTAATTGCTAGAGGTACTGGGAGGAAATAATTATAAGGATAATAGAGAAATTTCATGATTCCTGAGAGGGTTGTGCAGTCATATAAAAATTTAAATTAATTTATTCCTTATTTCACGAGCCTATAAATGAACTGCTCTAAACTTTTTTTTTTCTCTTATCACTTTATCATGTAATGTAGTCTTTACCCTAAACTGATTGAAAAGAGCAACACCAGAGTTTCTTGCCCGTTCTTCTTTGGTGAAAACTGCTTTCCGAACTGGTGGTAGAGTTAATATTGACGGAATCTAAATAATGTATAACGGAATCTAAATAATGTATAACATTTTACAGATTCAAATAAATCATTTCATTTCATATATATATATATATATATATATATATATATATATATATATATATATATATATATATATCCGGTATCAAAAGGCCGGCATAATTGAGTCTTCTTATTGGACCCCACTCCACTTACCATCACCGCAGTGGGTCACTTTGGCCTGCCCGTATAAGAAAAGGACCAAAATTACATTTACAAAATGTTATGAACATTTTATTTCAATTCGAAATTTTACAACCAAATGGGATAAAATTTTAGCCTTTCTAAATATCCCGTGATTTATTTAACTTAGTCCGCTTTTAATCATAAACGTAATTACAAGTTAATCTCTTTAATAAATGTTATTGTTTATTGCGAACGTGAAAATCCGTTTCGTATTAAAGTTTACCTGGAAGGTAATTCGTGTTTTATTAAGGTAAATTAAATTCTCGTCCCTATGATACCACTGCCTTACAGAAGACTGTCTTTTCAACATCATGAAGAATTACAACGTTAGACGCTATTGTACATAAAATGAAGACGATAAGTAACAGTTTTGTTTCGTATGGTTAGAATTAGTTTGAGATGTTTAGATCAAAGATCATTCCAACAATGACACCTCTAGCATTACCTACAAATGGTCGATGGAGACCAATCAATCAGCCTGTTGCCGTCCACTGCTAAATATAGGCCTCGCCAAGTGAGTGCCTACCGTCCTTCTTAAGTAGCTCGCATCATCCGCTACTTGCCGCCTTTTTCAAGTCGTCGGTCCATCGTGCAGCAGGGCGTCCTACACTACGTCTACCTAATAGCGGCCTCCACTCCAGCACCAGACAGCGGCGATAGCCTAGTTGGGTGTAGAACAGACTGCCGAGACGAATTTCCGCAGGTACAAATCCCAAGGGCACACACCTCTAACTTTTTTCAAAAATTATGCGTGTATTCTTTGTGAATTATCGCTTGCTTTAACGGTGAAGGAAAACGTCGCGAGGAAACCTGAATACCTGAGAAATTCTCTATGGGAATTTTGAGGGTGTGTGAAGTCTACCTATCCGCTCTAGGTCAGCGTGGTGGACTAAGGCCTAATCCCTCTCAGTAGTAGAGGAGGACCGTGGCCAACAATACAGGGCTGATATTATTATACTCCAGCACCGGTCTACTCCATCGACCGTTCGTTCGTCTGCAGACATAGCCGGCCACTTCGATTTGAATGTGCAGGTTTTGCGAGCAACGTCGGTTACTCTGGTTCTCTGGCGGATGACTTCATTTCTGATTTTATCTACCAGACACTAATAATAATGGAGACCACTCAATAATAAATGCTTACTCATTTGTTGCCAGCAATTCTAAATTGCTTTTACAACTTCATTATCAAAAATGATTTAGATTTTGTATGCAAAATAATGTTATGGCAAAATAATATTCTCCAATATCATTTTCGCACACAATACGTGCCCGCGGCCATTTTCAATACAAAACACATAATTAAATTTTCATCGCAAATCGCTGGCCATATTTGTATTTTATTGACGACATGATACATCTAAAAGATTCAATTAATAGCAATAAATTTTACGCAACAATATAAATATGTTTATTCAATAATCTTGGATCTGTGAAATTCATATGATTTTACTGTTTTTATTTTTTTATTGATTGTTTTTAGGCACAAACATTTGAATGCGTTTGATACATTTTTTTATTTGTAGGATTAAAACTTATTAAATTTATATTATAATAATTAAATATATGTAAATGTAGATAATATAGAAATGTTTAATAAATACCTATGTCCTATATTAGAAGTACGATTGCAGCAAAACAATAATGTACCAAGAACAATGTACCGAGTTATAAAAATGGTTATCGTAAAAAATATATTTTGTGTTAATCGTAAAGGCAAAGGCTCTACAAATATAAATACTATTTATTATAACCATTGTTAAATAGAGAGACACAAACAAGACTAATACATTTTCTTATCTCTACAAAATTAAAAAAACAACAATCACCCATCCAACATCCAAAGTATCAAAACATATTTATTAAACACATTGGCATCACTCAAGACTCTCAAAGCCTAGGAAATGTAATAAGATTAGGGATAGTGTATAATAGATATTGCTCTCAGCTCGTTACGCAGGCATAAAGTGTCACATTTCCGCTTAAATACACACCTGCATAATCATTATATACAATAGGAATTAGATTTTACTGTCATTTTGACATTGCGTTACTAAATGAAACCACAATATAGGTAGGTCTCTCACATGAGTCTCGTTTCAGTCGTCGGAGGAGATCTCTCGCTGCCGACCGTGGTCGCTTCCATAGTCGGCAGTCGGGAGGCCTGGTGTGCGGTGGCCCACTTCTGCGAGGTGGTCCTCTCGCAGAAGGAGAGTGCCGAGAGGGATCGGGAACGGGCCGATCCCTCCCGCCGTCAGAGGAGACGAAGGAGGCGCCGGGTGGACGACTGACCGGCCTCTCCCGCCCTGTGGGATGGGGGCGTTTGGAGAATTTAACCACGGTATCCCCTGCCCGTCGTAAGAGGCGACTTATAGGGGCCACGAAGGGAGTCGTCGGCGGACAGCAGGGGGCTGTCCGCCCTAGTGCATTTCTGTGCATCTTTGCACATTTGTCGGTTAACCCCCGGGCTGGACGGCAGTGTGTGTAGTTGGCCTCACGCTGCCGTAGACGCCGAGGGCGTCCTTCGGTGTGCGGGGGCTTCTTAGAATAGGAGACGGGCCGCAAGGCGGCACCACGCAGGGGCGGCTGCGGTCACAGACTAGACACTTCAACGTCAGAGGAAGCCCGCGGCCGTCCCTAATGCGCCGAAGAGGGCCACCGCGGAGTTTTAGCTGGTAGGCCGTGCATAGGTTAAGTTGTATATAGGGTTAGGGACTCGGCCCGGCGGTCGCCCGAAGGTCACCATCAAATCCGAGCGGCTCAACGTCGGGCCGTAAGGCACGGTTACCCCAGCATAACCGCTCAGTCACCCCCCACGAAGGCTGGGCAGTAGTAATAAGGGACTTTCTCCGCGAAAAAAAAAATGTCTCTCATATGTAATTATTAATTAATCAAGATATTAAACGATGTTTTCATACAAAATTTCATGAAAATAGTATACCTGATTACAAAAATATTCTTGTAAGAATAATTCCGTATAATAAAATAATTCTGTATAATATTATAATTAGTATTTAGGATTAAAATAAACATGTGTTTTAACTGGTAAGTATAGTTTCGTAACGTTTTTAACATGACCGGAACTCTACAATACTCAGTTAAAATCTCTTACCTTCATAATTCTAAAACGCTCAACGCATACTACATACAAAGCATTCTAACAATTCAAATAAATTACAAAACCTGTCGAAATTCACACCCATTATACTCACCTATTAAATGTAAGGCATACATACAGTCACATTAATGGAACATAACATCACATCTATCAATGTAACCACTGGGAAATATTAGGCCAATTAGCGACAGCAACTAAACACATTTAATGAATATGAATTACAACCTACCAACTCGGATACATTGAAGTCATCCGAAATACCAAGTATGCTTGACATGTTTCGAACATTAATTAAGCATTATAAAATTATAACTTATTTCATCTACATTGCAGTTTATGTTAATAATTACATTATTAATGCTACAGAAACTCGTCGATGTATTACCACACGCTTATAAATGTCGCATTACGTAATTTCCAAGGCAGGTAGTCCTATCTTAGATCTATTAATCGATCGATAAGACGTAAGTACTGAAACGTGTACGTTGCGTCTCGACGTGTCGGGTTTGGGAGCTCCAAGGGCTATTTTAATACTTTGAGAAGTTTAATCTTGCCCGATATCTAACTTTGATAGTGTTCGTAACATTGTAACAAGCAATTTCAGCTCGGTATTTAACGCTAAAATGTGTGAAGATTTTGTAACGCGTAACAATCTCGCTGAAGAGCCATTATGTTTTTTCTCTCTGTCGCTATCTCGGCTTGGTACTGGGAGCCATTGAGAGGACTAAAAATGTAAATTGTCTTCGCTGTATTTTTTGTAGATGCAGATTGTGTACTAGATATAATCGTAGACAGAAAAACGCATGTAGTAGTTTTAAGTATTGAATGCGATTAATTCTGGAATGACTGTTCCGATTTTGAAAATAGATCTGTAGTAGAAAACTAAATTATCTTTGGCTTTTATCTCGTAAACGGACTTATATGCGCGTTTACATAAGAGATTACAATAAGAAATATTTCCGCAGGTGTTAAGCTAACTTTCTCATTTTCATTCGCTGCAATTTGTTGCTACGGATTACTGAACAACAATTGAAAAAGTAGAGAAATATAATACTTCGTAGAAAATATAGCCTATGCTCTTTCCAGGGTGTCAAACTATTTCCATATAATAATATACCAAATTTCATCAAAATCTGTTGGATAGTTTGAGTTTATCACGTTCAGACTTACTCTCACCCTTTATCCCCAAAGGAGTAGGCAGAGGCACAACTTGTACACTTACTTCTCACAAAAGTAATTAATAAATAATCGTGGAATCGATCGGTAGCAATACGTTGCGGTTTCAATGATCTTTTCTACCGCACACGTGCCAACAATGGAATATGCTCCATGCATTGGTATTCTACGAACTCTATAAACTGTCCTTCTATTAACGAAGCTTAAAAATAGTGCGAATCACACAATAGGAAGTGGCTTTGTTGTGTCCCCAGCAGTATCTAAATTCACTGTCGGAAGGCTACGCTTATCATCTGCAAAATCGCTTGCTTCTTCGGAAAAAAAAATTATACAATTCAACCCTCTATTATATACTGATCCATTGGTTAGCACGGTCCTCATTTGCTTCTGAGATTGTTTAGGCCTTAGTCCACCACGCTGGCCTTGCGTAGGTCACATACCTTCAAATTCTTATAGAAAACATGTCAATTATGCAGGTTTCCACACGATGTTTTCCTGCACCATTAAAGAAAGCAATAATTCATAGAAATAACTGGCCTTAAGTTGATACTAAGGACATAGTTTCGCGTGCTATTCCAAATTACAATCAATTAAGAAGCGTTTGCGTGAATGTTCAGTTATTTTTCCAAACAAACCGTGTGAAAGTCGCGTGTGGTCCCTTATAATTAATTGTTCGTAAATTCATCATTTGTTTTATCTATAGCCATAGCTATAGTTCTTGTTCAATAGAACGCGGTATCTACAACTAGTATACCGATTCTGGATAATTATTCAATAAGTAGCTACATTATACAAAGTGCTTTAGCCTTTTTTAAGTCTGGGTATAACTCTAAAGTGAGTGAAGCCGCAAGCAAAAGTTAGTTGATTATTAGACTGGCTCTGGCATGCAGCTCCACTTGTGTGGAAGTCTGTTCCCGAGACGAATCTGATCCTGGAACTAAACCTATACAGAGCAATTTTTTTTAAATTCCAACTTTGGTTATAACCTTGTACTTGTACGCTCGTTCTTACCTCGAATGCAAGCCCATGTACGAGAGGACATTTGTCACAAGCCCAAGGCACACAGTCCAGTGTGTATACCTCATGGTTGTAACTACATAAAGAGGTTTATGAGGGCTTGCGAAAATTTCCTGTCCTCCCCTCCGCATTTATTTTTCATGGGGAAAATCCTCTTGGATCCCCACCTACTAATGGTATGCAGGGTATGCCGGACTTTTACCGGCTAAAAACCCCATGTTGGTCTCCATCGGCACCTTGGTGAAGCTCTGGGACCTCAAAATGAACACGCCAGAACTCCACCAGTTCAGAACTCCACCAGTTTCTCCCCTCCGCCTATCCTAAGAAGGTTCCTTTTCTTTCCCCCACACTTCTCTTCCCCAGATATCTCCTTTCAACTTTCCTCCAGGATCCTACAGTCTTTAAGCCCGGGAATTCCAGTATCCCATTCGAAGGTTTCACCTGATGATTACTGCAGGGTCCGATAATAAAAAAAACCTATCATACCAATCGAATCACAGGTCTCTCAATTATAATTCGCTACATCCATTTACATAATTAAAGTCGTCATTAACATGGAAATTAATATGAACATTCTGATTACAGATGACAATTCGACAGAACTAATTGACGGCTTGCTGATGTTGAATCAAATTTTAATATGAATACGACAGGCTGACCATGGTATGGCCTTAGAAGTGTTGCCGTTCTAAAAAATAATATACATCAAGCCTTTATCCCCGAAGGGATAGGCAGAGGTGTAACCAGGGCAGCCAGTTTGCGTCTTGGGTCTTTCGTCCAATGGTCTGAAAAGGATCGAGCTTTGGGCACAAATTCCAGCCTCTGAGCTAATACTGAGCAGAAGATCTAATATCACTTTGCTCGGGATACGAAGCCGGGACCTTATAGCGGTATCGTACGGCGTATCGCGCTGTAAAACGATTTCGTCACTGAGGCATGAATGGTCATCTTTTACAAGATTTAATATTTATTACACCTCCGGGAGGAGCCAATTCTCTTATGACAATTATAATTATACTATTTAGTGTAGATGTTTATGTGTATTATATATCTATATAAGGTGCGTTGGGGTTAAATCGGGCGCTTGTTCAACGTGTTAAACAGTGTTCTGGAAATATTTTTTTACAAGAATTCTATAGATGTTATCATAATGAATTATTAACTTACCTATATGTTATTAAATATACTAAATGGTATAATTTTTTTAAATTTCTTAAATATAACAGTTAATGTTGTATAAGGCTCTGAAAGAGTATCATACTTTTAGAAATGTGTGAGAAAGATAGGACCTTCACAGGTATAGTTCGGACTACTCTCTAAAACCGTCTATGTTAAAGGGATTCTAAAATCCATAAAACGAGTATATTCTGATCTAGATAGTCATTTATAAACATTCAAAAAAATTATAAATTTCATAAGATATTTTTAGAAGCGAACTTTGTTTTTTTAATAGTTTTAGGCATACGATCTTACCCCTCATGATTGACACTGTAGATATTTTCAAAAATATTCGAAGAAATAGTACATATACGTGTAAATAAATAACAAATAAACAAAATTGATCATTCACCTGAGCTAAATAAAATTACAAAATTATTGAGTTCAGACGTTTTCGTGTGTAAATTTTGACACAAACTTGCAATATTTTATAAGTGATAGATCGAACGATTTTTATCCGTTCTTTAACGACAAATAATTGTATGCGTAAAGATCGGATCTCAGGAAATATAGGTGTTTCGACAAATTTGAATAAACAAATCACAAGATTTATTTCCTTTATGATACTATATAACTACAAAATTAATTGAAAACAGTAAATACTAAATTAAAATTAGGCAAATTCATGCATGGGGTTAATCCGGATCTGCCAGGGAACGACGAAATACCGATATTCTGTTTGTTAGCACCGTAAACATTATTTACTTGATGGAATCACTCATGTGAACTAGTGGAACGTAGGGAACAAGATGGGGTCGAAGGTAGTTTTGTCTAAAAACTTAAATTATAATACAATTGCAAGTTATTTGATTTATACGATGTTACACCTCCTACGATCTTACCCCAACGCGCCTTATGTATATATATCTAGAGGAATACCTGTAGGAATTCGTCACAAGTATTGTGTATGACTTGGAAAACTAAAACGTAGACCTTATAATTAATAAATAAATCCGTGTGTAAAGAATGCAAATATTTCACACGCGTCGAACATTCACAAATAATATTGAATGTTATTTAATTAACGTTGTTTTGTTTAACTTTTCCTTTATAATTACCGGACAATACGATCCAATTATAGTTAATTAATAAACTTGTTCCGTTTTTGAATATATGCATGAATACATTTATTCAAATAGGAAGCACTGCACCTGATGGTAAGTGGAGTGGGGTTAATAGAATGTCGACTGACGAGAGACGATTACCCCTCTACAGTCGACACAATTATGCCGGCCTATTGGAACCCGATATAGATAGGCTGATTCCAGAACGCGACATACTTCGGCTACTATGGCGGGTTTTAACTCGTGTACGATGATCGCTATCCGGGTGGATATAAAATATATCCTACCACCAGCAACTAAATTAGAGGCATATTTATCAGTATGGTGAGTTGTAGGTACAAACAGAGATTTTCGGATTAAATTCACAACGAGACTAGCAACATACACGCGTGATGATTTTGAACTAGACATCGCCAAAATCTAATTCAATCAAATCACATTTTTCCAAAATATTTTCATTCCAGTATTAATAACAATAAGTCTATATTTATCATTTGTCTCGCAACGAACAATGGCTAAGCTCCATTCAAAAACCACAATCCATCGTCTTTAGGTCATCGCGCGGCTCAGTGAGCTGTTAAATAGGTTTTTTTGGGGTATAGACATCATTTTTCAGGGTAAACTTGACAACGTATTGGTTATATTTACACAAAGCCTGCTTGAGTCTTGATATACGCTATATATTTACGGAGAAGTAGATTTAATATTAAAAAAAATATATAATTTATGCCTGATAATTTTTTAAAAAGTAATTAAATTAATTAAAAAGTATTTTTTTAAAAGGTAATGTCAGTGCTTCTGACGTCATAGGGTTCCACTTCATTACCTTCCACGACAATCCAGTAAAATTCTAATTTATCCTACGCTTTTCATTACAAAATGTTCCAAACTTATTTCCGGAGTACATAGTTTGACAGCTCGTAAGAGACTGACTACTTCTTTTTTTAGAACCTTTATTACGTTAGCCTGAAAAAGATCGGATTATATAAACACACTGGACTTTTGGGTGAGCTCTTTAGACACAAGTTGCACCCATGCTTACTCCTTTAGAGGTAAATGCGAGCGTAGTACGTTATATGATATTTCAGCTAAAACATGACATAACATCGAACGACACGACACGACTGCACAGACTTTTCTAAGTTGTTAAACTTTTACAATATGTTTTGTGTAGAGCAGAGGGAAGGCGTGCGAGAGCTAGACCGGGATAAAGAACTATAATCAAAAGCGAACGGGGCGCGATCTCCGACGGCGCGGCGGGGAGCGTCTCGCGATTACAGGCCACGAGACGCGCGTGTACATTATTATTTTTTATATCACTTGTGGTAGGTCTCTCATATGTGAGAGTCCGCCTGGGTAGATACCACTGCAATGTCTATTTCTGCCGACAAGCAGCAGTGTGTAGTCATTATTGTGTTTTTGTTTGAAGGACATTATAGCTAGTGTAACTACTTTACGTAATAAGAAGACTTAACACCTTATTTCTCAGGATGGCGAGCGTATTTGAATTCCAAACAATACTTTGTAATTCTAGGTGTTGGTGTTTCTACTGTTTATGGGCGGTCGTAGCGCTTACCATCAGGCGAACGGCAGTAAAAAAATATATATTTATCATTCAAAGGAATAAAAAAAAATATATCTGTATCATAAAAACGATTATGATAATGATAATCTTAATATTAACGATTTGAAGTACACTCATTGAAGCTCATAATATTTTAATTGTAATTTTACACATACCCACGCCTTTTATCCTCGAAGGACAGAGGCGCAACTGATCAACGCATTTTCCGCCGTATTCCGTCTCACGATATGATAGGGAGCAAACCTATTACTATATCAGACACAAATTCCATACTCCAAACTATTACTAAGTAAAAACCCGGGGCTCGAACCTGAATCCTTAGCACTGCAGGTGTACCGTAATACAACTACGTCTCCGAGGAAGGATAGATTTTCGATTTAATAAATTGCACTAATATTGTTATTTGGATTATTTCATTATTTAGCGAAATTAGGGTACTGTATAAAACATAGCGGCCGTACTATGTATGTAATGAATTCCTAGTGTCGACAAATTCAAACTCCGCTACGATCCTAATCGTATGCATATATCGTATTGCAACCAATACAATGTAATTTCATCATTGTTTTCGTAGCCACACAGTCCATTCTTGAGCCGCCTTTCACTCGTTGAATATCGCGAATGTGTCAAAGCTACGAGTCGCTCGTCTGACTTTTGTATCCGACACACGTTCAATCAAGTCGTATTCGCTTCCAAAGCCAAACGATATCTATTATGTACACATAATAAAATCGCCTGTTAGGTTCCAATACTCAATAGGCTTTCAGATTATACAAATCCTTATTGCTTATGAAATACGAATCTCTCGGTTTTGAGTGGTATTCGTGGTCTAAAGAATGCTTTAAATCATTAGTCGATCAATTGAGGTTATGTATACTTTTAAATTGACGAATAATTAATTTATTCGTTTTATGACAAGTGGATTTATTGGGTTTAATGATGTTTGATTAAATTTGCACCCTTGTTCTTTGCATATAAGAAGTTCATTGGCGTAACAACTTTGCTTAGCGTTTTATGTGGACTAAAATCAATCGCTTCTAAATTTTGCTGACAAATCAGCAACGCACACAGTAATAGGAGGCTTAATAGGAGGAGATGAATATCGTCAGTATCTAATATTTTGGAAGATGTCAATAAAAAAATATATCCTTTAGACTTACTGATGTACATTATTAGGTGAATATATTTTTTTATTGTATACGTTGGTATGACGACATAGTGTTCGAAGGTAGATGAACTTACGGTGCACATTATGAGTGATTACAATAATCTATAGATATCGATTATGCTACAGGAAGGTAGTCAGTCAAACGTTTGCTTGTTACGGATTTATAAAAAATATATATACAGGGTCATTTGACATTGCGTTACTAAATGAAACCACATAGTTATCTACTTGGAAATAACACTTAATAATAAGTTACTTGAGCTGTAGATTTAAAATAAATAAGTGTAAGTTTCGAACAAAATAAATGTTAATAAAAAGTTATTTAATTTTACGCGCCCTAACGCCAGTACTACTAGTCTAAAAGAATTCGTCGCAGCAGCAACATCATACTTTCAGTCAGAAATACACTTACACAGACACCATATTCGCATTAAACTACAAAATGCTCAAAAATGTTTAAAAATAAAACCAGGATTTTGGGGAAAATATTCGTTGTTAATGAATGAGTTTTGGCAAAATGTCAGCAAAGATGAAGACGAGTATGTGGTTTCATTTAGTAACGCAAAATTACCCTGTACATTCGGCTACCCACGTTGGTGTCCCATCGATGAATACAAGTCATTTGCTTGTGTCTATAAAGATGTCATTGGCAAAGACAAAACTATCTTTCAAAAAAGATAGGTTTCATACTTTTAAGATATTTTCTCAAAGATCATTCAATCGGAGAAAATTTGTTCGACAAGCAACTGCCAGCGATATTTTTACTCAATTTTTCCAATAACTGCGATGCTATTTGTGTATATTTTCTTCTTTATGTCTGGGATGAACTCGTAAAATTTGTGGAGATGCGCTTCTTCTTTATAAAATATAACAATTTTATATGCGTGAAATGCAAAGATAACGGTTTTTCAAAAATAGAATTCCATTTTTAAAAATAAATTGAATTGACATTTGTTTTTTTTATCAGCTATTGGATCAACAAAGTGAAACTGTTTTTTTTTTTGGTAGCAAAGATAATATTTTAAACTACCAATGAACCAATATAGATATAAAAAAATATTACAAATAACTGACCATATAATATGGAAATAGAATAAGACTTATAAGATGTTGTTTTACGCATTATTTGGATAGTAATACCGCTTGACTGCCTCAGTGTCGCAATTGTATCGTGTGGGCGGTACGACACTGCTCTGTGGTTCCGGGTGCGAATCCGAAGTCGGGCAAAATGATATTCTATCAATATAAGCGAGGAGTCTAAGATTTGTGCCTGATATGGCGATGGGACAGAACACACTTGGTGAAATGTGGATGCCTGGTTGCACCTCCACCAACGCCTTTGGGTATAATAACGTGATAGGTGTTTTGGTTTTTAATATCGCCATAAATATAAACATTTTCATTTGGTCTTGTTTTTGTAATATTGACAAAATATATATGATGTAAGTAATTTAGCTGATGTTGTTAAGATAGAAATATCTCTTTGAACTTGGGTTTACAAAGTGCATTATTTGCACCTTACCATAGGAATAAAAACCTTATAGGAATAAAAGCGTCAATACAATATCATATTTTTTCAAGATAACGCATGCAATGCCCCAATCAATCCCCAGTTGCCAGTTTGGCATCAAACCATAAGCACAAGTTGCCATGTAAAGTGTGGCCATAAATTGGCCGGATCAGGTTGGCTTAGCGCCAGCCAGCGATATCTCGCCTAATGCCAGATTATCTCGCAGCGCTCTTATGAAACTTCGGCTGTTATTTATTACTCTGGCAACTTTATGCTAAATGTAGGCTGGAGTTCAGGTGTGTTGAATTTTTTTTAAGGATATGTTTGTGTTTAGATTGGACCGTTAGTTGACCGGTGTTTAAGCGTAATTTGAATAAGATAGGTATAATATAATATATTTAGATTAGTATTGTATAAGTTTTTCAACTTTTAAAATCGCGATATGCCGCGAACGGTGATTCGTACGAAAAAAAATATTAAAACAATTGTTGTAGAGAATTGTATGATCTAAAACTTTTGTCTGACCTATCTTTACGAGAATACCTCCAGTTTCAGAGAACAATGGGAAAAACCAGAATTTTTGACCTTTGGCCTTGAATAAAATCTTTTGCACATATAGGATCGATGGGGACTTTTGACATATTTGATAATGACGTATTTAACGTCTATACCAATTTTCAGCTCTATGCGAATTTTTCCTATCTCACAGGTTTTTTTGTCTATTTTGACTGGACGCCTGCAGTGTGGAATTTATGCCGGTTATAGCGATTGCTGGCTCTTTATCACATGGAACGGAATTCACACGTCGGTAAATGGGTGCACCAGTTACGCCTCTGCCTACCCCTTCGGGAGTAAAAGGCGAGCGTTTCATTTTATAGAATAGTTCAATAAGCAGGATAATGTGTCACCTTTACATCTATAGCCTAGCTATTTCTTTTATAACATCTAATTGTATATCCGCGGTTAAAGTTATTCCTTCAATACACAAAATCAATTTAATTTCTCTTATAAATCCTACAATATTGAAACTTTAAACAGTCACTGAGTGTCACCTCGAAACACAATGTCACGACGAGCTAAACTCAAATAAAAAAATATAAAACCCGTCGCCAGGTGGCGTCGAAGTTGTTCATTTCCATTTTATCGCGCGAGTTTATGTTGCCAACTTCCGAAATGAAATCCGTATAGCCACTCAGCAATATAAGTCTGTTGCCGCGGGTGGCTACTCTCGAATGCAAAGTCGATTCGCAAACGTTTACCGAACGAATTTGTGACGTAAGATTAGCCTTGTCTCGTTCCCTGCACGATGAATGAGTATTTATGATTCGGTTAATGCTCGTTTTGCTTTTATACTCAGAGGTGTGTCTTTTTTTTTAAAGTAAGCATCAGGTTGGTGTTGCGTTTAGTTAGCATTGTGAGCATTATCAAACTGTTAATTTTATAATGATTTCTGATGTTTACGAGAATTAAAATAAAACTTTTTTTTCGGAATATATCGTTTTGTTTATTATATTTTTTTCCTGAGGTTTCGAAAACTTTGCAGCTTTCAAGACACTATGAGCTCATTCTACGTAGATGATCGGACCGTCAACAATAAAAAAAAAATAAATTTGTATAATTTTAAAATATGAGGAGGTATTGTAACTTGGACTTTTTGTACGACCAACACCTAAGTCCTCCCTGTGACCAAGAACGCTGCAGTCTTCGAAAATTCGCGAGAGAATTATAATATAGGAGACCGCAATAGAATCCGAAAAAAGTTTATTTCAATCCTTCCCTTATCTAGTTAAAGATCTGACAAGATTTATCTAGGTAGTGGGTAGGTGGAGCAGACGAGTCCTGGAGTGGAGACCGCGTCTCGGTAAGCGTAGCGTAGGACGACCTCTGACCTGCTGGTCCGACGACATTCGCAGGATCGCCAGTTTACGCTGGATGAGGAGAGCGGAGGACCGAGCAACGTGGCGCGCTCTAGGGAAGGCCTATGTTCAGCAGTCGACAGTTGTAGGCTGATGAGATGAGTGGGTAGGTAGTACCTATCGTTTAGTAACATCAAGCATCGTTCCAGTTTAAATGACATTGTTACCAGTGTAATTGCACTTTCCGAGTCGGTCTTATGTGACCTCACGAGTACAAGACGAGTGTATTTTGAACGAGCCTTTTGTGCTTATCATGAAACATATATTTAATCACTTAACTTATTAACTTAATTAATTATTAGCTAACTTATTGCGTAAACGTCTGCAAATTATATTGTTTAATTTGCTGCGCTTAAGTCGCTTTTAGATTCAATTATATACAGTGCGTTCGGCTAATTTCGGACGGTTTTTGCGGTGTGTTGCGAGGAAAGGTTAATAAATTTTTTTTTTTCATAAAATACCAACATTTTATACAGGTGATTATTAATGCTACTTTATGTGATAATTTAATCATCTTCAAATTCTCTCTGTGTAAGCTTAAAAATAGATGATAATATCTGTATAGAAATTTAAGACCCTTAGAAAAGATCGAACCTTCGCGAGGTAAGTTCGGACTCCATTCTATTAACGCTTCTAATGCTAGTATGATAAGGTCCACAAAATCAAACAGAAGAGCGAAATCCACCTTTTCTGTTTCAATGACCATAGCGCACCCGTTCTTGGTCGTAGCATCAACTGTGGTATATAGGGTGGGGCAAAAAGAGACAGCGTAGTCGCCTATATAGCTTTAACTAAAAAATACCCATAGATTCGTGGTATTTTTTCGTTATACGATCTTACCCTGAATGCACCTTATATGTTGAGTTTTCCTTACTTGAACTTACATTATAGCTATAAATTATAATATTTAAATTATTGTAATCACAGTAAATAAAATAAATCACGCCATCTCAACGGGGCAACCAAAAATGTATGATTAACATATTTAAATGTTTTAAATGTTTATCACTTATCTCCATCAATGAACAGACATAAGGCAATTCCAATTCTATAGAAAAAGGAAAATGGGAAAGGAAATTATATGGCAATGAATAAATTTTCCGTGATAGCTATGCGATTGGCGTGTCGCGTCCGTCCGCCGCGTGTATTCCACAATGCACTTTTATCGCGGCACAATATTGATTTTTTTACATTATTTTACGAATCCCAGACGCCTAGTCTGTTTTAGGGTTATTTTAATAATATAATTTATTAAAAATTATATGTTACGTTTTTTTGTTGCTATAATTAGACTATTTATTGTTTAATTTTACATAAACGCGATCCACATTCCTGGTCGCATAAACACGTCGTTTTTGAAGCGCAGAAATATAATATTTATTTGAGCCCTCAGAAAGATTCTTTTGCCTTTTCCGCTTGAAAGAAAACACTCAAATATACTGATTGCTAAACAAGATATATAACAAAACGAAGCTGGCCATCCGAGCCACAAAATAATTGAATCTTGTAGCTCAGCCGCCTTGATTGGACGCTATGGGAATGGGACAGTTCAAAAAGCAAATCGGATACGTTGTAGGACGTAGTCCAATATCCGATTGAGGCACGGTGACGTCACTTGGCAGTAATTGAGACGGTAACGAGATTAGAGGTCGATCCTGTATCCGGAAGACATTTGCGAATGACCGGCTGACGCCATGTTTTTTGTGATACAAACTTGTGTGCCTACTGTTTAGTTGTATTTTTATTTTATTATTTACTTCATACGTACTTTTATGATATATATTTATATATTTGCATGCAAAGGGATTCTGGAATGGTAGCACTACATAAATGTTCTTATACTTTTATTAACACCACCAAATATTTTTTTAAATTAAATTTTATTATAGTCTAGGAAACAATCAGTATAATAAACACTAATAAATTAATACAAAATACTTAATACATAATACTAATAAAATTTCCAACATCTAATATATTTGGTGATTACTGTTTTCTTTCCATAAGTTAAAAATGCCGTCTTTAAAAGTGGAAGATTATATTTCTATTAATTTAACACTCATTTTTATAAGGTTTATTAAAATTAAACCAGAGGAACGTGTAATTACCAAAAGTAAATTGATTACGAGCCCGTGTCACTTTCAAGAATTCCAATTTGACTTAATTTCTTTTCAAACAAGTCAATTAGATTTTATATAAATTAGTTTTGGCAATAATTGGATCGTTCCGAGACTTTATGAATTAATTAAAGTTAAAATATAGCGGATTGTGAATTTATTTGGAAATCTGCAAAAAATTCCATCTATCATAATTATAGTATATTTATTTTAGCTGTGTAGATGTCATAACCGAATTTGTTTACTGTACTAAATAATTACATAGAATATATATATCTACTGGTGGTAGGTCTCTCATATGAGTCCGCCTGGGTAGATACCACCGCAATGTCTATTTCTGCCGCCAAGCAGCAGTATGTAGTCACTGTTGTGTATAGCAAGTGTAACTACTGGACATAATAAGACTTATCATACGTCTCATTATGGCGAGCACAGTGGAATACCAAACAATATATGTGTTTCAAGGTAGGGATGAAGTTTCTACTAAACTGTCTTTCGGATTTTATCGCGGTTTGTATATTTCAAATTTTCTCCCGACGTTTCGAAGAGTTTGCAGCCCAACTGCATTTGTGGGGTAATGTAGTGGTGTCCAAAAGAATGTCGACTGACAAGAGACGATTACTCGGCAGTCAATACAATTATGCTGGTGTGTTGAAACCGGATATACACAGATTGATCCCGGAACGAGACATAATGACGTGTGCCACTATGGCTTTGGTCACCTTGTGTACGATGGCCATTATTCGGACGGATACAAAATATATCCACCAGCAAAATCTAGAAAACTTGTGTAGCAGTTGGTCGGGTAATACAAGTACTACCTGCCAAAACGATTTCCAACGATTTATACTACTTTGGATTCGTTTTGAAAACTTCCATGTCTGAGTATTGTTGGAGATATTGTATTTTTAATGTTTATATTGCTTGCTATCGTATGAATAACTTATCCGAAAAGGCCAAATATTTACTTTTATTTAAAAATATATTGAGACAAACAAAATAATAGTGATCAAAAATATTTTTGAAACTACCCCACAGTAAGTATAGGACAAATAGAACTAGTATTTCAAACCTTCCAAAGTTCGATAAGCATTAATCAATGAAAACAGTAGATACGACTTGCTGGTGGTAGGATATATTTTATATCCGCCCGGATAGCGAACACTGTTCACAAGGTGTTAAAACCGGCCATAATGGGCCACGTAAGTGTGTCGCATTATGGGATCAGCCTGTATATATCCGGTTCCAAAAGGCCGGCATAATTATGTCGACTGTCGAGGGGTAATCATCCCTCGTCAGTTGACATTCTATTGAACCCCACTCCACTTACCATCAGGTGCAGTGGCCACTATAAAAAAAAAAACAAAAGTAATACCGCGAATGATCAAAAGGCATTTGCTAATGGACTTCAAACCCTGTTTTTATTTTAGCCGTAAAATCTGTTTTTACCGTCGATTCGTACCGAGTCGTAAAACTGCACTTAAATTTGCCTCTTCTACCTCACTTAAACCACTCTTAGTTGTGCACTTTCTTACACGCATTTCCATTAGGGCTCGTTAATTTAACCGCGATGACGTCACTCGTGGTTTGAGGCACGAAGGTATTAAAAAAGTTTCTATTGAGATTAAGAAAATTGTTCTTTACTAGCTTTTGCTTGCAGCTCCACCCCGTTTCTTTTCCGAAATAAACAAAATATATTATGTATTTTTTTGGAATAAAAGCAACGTATACGTTAATGCAGAATATAGTATATACACATAAGCATAATAAATCGCCTTGAAAATTTTTGTTATTATCTGGTTGCTGCATCTCCTCCTAACTTTGAAATATTTTTTAAAACTTTATGGATTTATAATATAATTATTACAAATATATAAAATATAATAAAATACTACATATTTATTTAAGTAAGAAATAAACTAACATTGATTGTAATATTTTTATATTCGTAGTACTCACTACGAAATATAAGCAGCGAGTGAACTTTCTTGCGTGTTTACGAATCAGCTTGCATGCATATTGTTTGTTCGTGCGTGCATATTTTATCGTATTTTACACGTGCTTGTATGAGTGCTTGTGTAAGTAAGCGTGTACGTTTAAGGACACAAAAAGTAAATATTTATTTTATTTCTTAACATGAAATAAATTATAACCTGGCAGAATTTAAAAGTTAAACAACTAATATAGTCATACCAATGTTTTTTTTGTTCAACAGTACTAGAACAATGTTGCTTGGCGGTAAAAATAGACGCTGCAGTTATTACCTACTCGGCCAGACTCGCATACGAGAAGATAAATGTAAACTTTTATCAGATAATTGACCCAATATTAATAAGTTACAAACTGGTGGTAAGTCTCATATGTGAGAGTCCGCCCGGGTAGGTACCACCGCAATGTCTATTTCTGTCGCCAAGCAACAGCGTGTAGTCACTCTTGTGTTCCGGTTTAAAGGACATTGTAGCCAGTATAACTACTGGACATAAGACTAACACCTCATGTCTCAAGATGTCGAGCGCAGTGGAATACCAAACAAAATTTTGTAATCTAAGGTGTTGGATGGTGTTTCTACTGTTTATGGGCGGTAGTATCGCTTACCACAAGGCGAACGGGAAGCTCGTCTCATCATTAAAAGAAAAAAAATATTGAAAAATATTTTGCTTTATTCAATCTAGGTCAGAAGCATTGCGAACTGGTGAGCGGCGTTATGTGCGGCTGTGTGGTTCGGTGCCTTTTGGCAAAACTTGTTCATTGCCTTGCAAAACTATTGAAAATGGCTATTGAGTCTATTGGCGCTTTAAAAATAGGATATTTTTTTTTATAAATAAACAGCCTTTGCCTGTGGCTCAGCGCACGAATTGTTATTCCGGGATAAATATTTTCCCGCCATAAAAAGTAGCCTATAGCAATCAGGAACAATGTAGCTTCCTATTAGTAGAGAAAATCCAAAAAGGTTTAGTAGTTTGTCAGTTATGACTTATAACGGCCTTTTTCACAACTCTTAAAGACAAGCAACAATCTAATCATGCAGGCTATAAATATGGTTGTGACGATACCGAACTATATATAAATTTACATATACTGTTTCTAAAAGGTGGCGTTAGTCTAGTTGGGTATGGAACGGACTGCCAAGACGGATGTCCGCAGGATCGAATCTCAAGGGCATACACCTCTAACTTTTCTAATAATTATGTGTGTATTCTTTATGAATTATCGCTTGCTTTAACGGTGAAGGAAACATCGTGGGGAAACCTGCATACCTGAGAAGTTCTCTATAGAAATTCTGAGGGTGTGTGAAGTCTACCAATCCGCACTAGGCAAGCGTGGTGGACTAAGGCCTAATCGCTATCAGTAGTAGAATAGGTCCGTTGCCCAGTAGTGGGACAGTATATAATACAGCGCTATTATTATATATTATAATTATATTGTGTCTTTTAGATGTACTTAGTGGTAAATTGTCTGCGGATTTCCCAGTGCTTTCTTTAAGTCTATGTACTGTAATCTAAGAGTGGACCTTGCAATTCTGATCAATAGGTAATAAAAATAAAAATAAAATAAACCATCTCCTTTCCAGAATTGAATTCTGTTGTCGTCTCACACATTGGCATTAGTAAGTTAGACAGGATCGTGAAACGTCGAGCAACGAACCTTAGCAGTTTTAATTGTTTTGTGAACACTTGACTGTGGTAATATCTCGAAGATATCTCGGCATTATTCCTGACACAAAGTTGTAATTTTGTTTTTCGAAGAAAATAAAATATTTTTAAATATGTAACATTCAAAAACGGTCCTATTTTATTTGTTATTCTGGATAAGAAAAAAGAAGTCCCTAATCAGACAATCTTGCTGCGATTGTATCGATTTAAAAATGAGAGCCCTTCGCTATTAGCATAGATTCGATGTTTTAAGCTTGTTTTTTTACAGTATTGGGGTATTGTGTAAAGAAATGGAATTGAGCTAGTCAGCGTTTGAATGGTGACACTGGTGTTTGCTGATCTTTATTTCTGTCTTCATGACAAAGCATATATATTTACTGAAGCTGGAAATAACCTAACCTTACCTACCGTATTCATCTCTATAGCACCCTAAAGTTGACTGGGATAGAATACCTTTGGCATTAAGTCCGCCACAATACATTTGTATATAAAGTGCAAATAAATAAATAATATTTTAATGTCACTGACGAAAACTTGCGTTCCCATCCGTCGCCAGAATGATGCTTATTATAATAAAACTTTATGCTGAGTCAAACTAGAAAATCTGCAAAATCAACCTACCCCATTTTACAACATTGACGTATTTCGGTGGTTTTTGTAGCCGTTTTACAATCGCGTCTTTTCTATTTGATTTCGTTTTCGCTTACGAAACGAGATACGACAAATAAAAATCGATGTTTAGCGCCTCGTGCAATTGTCTATAGATTGGATGGGGAGAATTGGTATTAATACGGATAGAATCTAGTGGAGTACATTATATTGCTTATGAAATGGTAACAGTTGAAACCAAATAAAAATTTTTTTTGATCGCGCAATACACTATGAACGGCCATTTTTATTGCTACTAGCTTTTGCTCGCGGTTCAGCCCGCGTGAAGAGTTTTCCGGGATAGAAAGTAGCCTATAACCTTTCCAGGGTTTTAAACTATCTCCACACCAAATCTCATACAAATCCGTCCAGTAGATTTTGAGAATTTACCGAATTTGATTATTGTGAAATCGCCCCCAACGGTGCTGGCGCGTGCAAAAGGCAGCGTATCGATTAGTTAAAATGTGTCGGATTTTAAGATCAATTTCGCCTTTCGATTATAGAATTTTGTTGAAGAATTAAACTAATCCTAAAATATCTCCCACTAATGGTAAGCTGCTCATCCTAAGTAACAAGCTAATATAACTTTTGTATGAAGATTAATCCAGAAAAGTGGGCGGATCTATAACTTTATTAAGTAAATAAAATAGTTTTTCGTATATATTAACTCGTGTATTGAACAAACATAAAACTTCCAATCACCTGTACACTTTTGTACTACAAAATTTCTATTTTCTTCAGAAAAATAAATAAAGGCTTACTATGCTTCACATAAAAAATATTTCATTTTAACTTAACGTGTACAATTTTAAGTTTGAATTGTTTAACTACTTTTATGGCTGTATGCACCTACATTCCTCTTATAATTTTAAACTACGGTGAATACTATCAGAAAAATAACAAGTGTGTACACACTCACACGCAACATTATCAAAACACAAGGGGTATGCAGAGGCGCAACCAGGGCGCCCACTTTTCGCCAAGTGGGTTCGTCCCATGACGAGATAGGAGGCGAGCACATCGCCATATCAGGCACAAATTCCACACTCCGGGCTGATACGGAGCAAAAAAAACCCAAATATCACTTTGCTCGACCTGGGATTCCAACCCAGAACCTCAGAGCGCTGTCGTACCGCGCATGCAGACAACTACGCCACCAAGGCAATCAAAATACTAACAATACGAGTTTATGGATAATGCTGTAAGCGTTCAATACAGCTATAAAGACAGAAGATATTAAGTTTAAGACCGAAGCTGCCAACAGAAATATAGAGAAATAATTGGAAACACATGAACTGCAAGCGTCGAACGCCTTTTATAACTATCTTTGTCTATACCAACGGCTATTGCAAGCCGACGACTTTGCTATTATGAAGTTTTATTTAGCCTTACAGGTCTAGTAATTGTATTTGGAACTATACTATGATTTTTTTTGTGCGAATC
Source organism: Manduca sexta (assembly GCF_014839805.1). Classification (NCBI taxonomy): domain Eukaryota; kingdom Metazoa; phylum Arthropoda; class Insecta; order Lepidoptera; family Sphingidae; genus Manduca; species Manduca sexta. The sequence goes on from NC_051129.1 coordinate 9,681,812, forward strand.
AAAGAACAGCATGTCTAATCCAATTACGGATGAGGCCAAACTTGTATACAAACCTTATGATATAGGTATGCTCAGTTAGATTGCACGACTATATGGTATAACTATGTTTCTATTTTAATCTTAATTATTCATAAGAAAGTAATGTTTGTTACGGAGCATTATCGTTCAGCGATAAAACTCCTCAAATAAAGAGAAAAAAAGAACAGCAGACGTTTAATTTTTTTAAAACTATCGATTATTCGAATCAGAATCTCGACTTTTATTTTAACAAACCTAGCTCAAATATGTCGAGAAATTAAACCTAAACTAACCCACGTACAACTAAACCAATAAATCAATTACTTACAGACAATACCAATTAATATTCTAAAAACAAGCTATCATTAAAAACAAATATTTAACATGGAATAGACTAAAGCATAGTTCGCTTTAAAGCGATCGAAAAATAAGCAAATATTTACGGCTTTGTGAGATGCTCGAAGATTTCCGGGCGGGTGCAAATTTTGAGAGGTTGCTTGCGAACTGAGGCGAGTCTCACCTACATTAAATTGTGGTAAGCTCTCCCCTTGATGAGAGACTGGAGACGATGTAGGACGCCTGTGTTTAGACAAGAAAGGAAACACTATAGTATAGTTAAGATGTGAGGAGAATTCTGGTAAATATTTATAAATAGATTATGTAAGTACATGAAATATATTTATGCATATTATCTTTCTCTGTTTATCTTCAAAGTGTCGTAAGAAGTATACAATAAATCGCCTTGTACATCTATGATTATAGACAATGAAAAAAATATGCGAGTTAAAAATTTGATAATAATTTTATTGCAAACTTTCCATCTCACACACATGCGCAAACTATTTTAACTTCGACATTCTTTTTCCTTTTTACTTTACTTTTACTTTAAAATATATTGAAGTCTACTTACTTCGCCATGGTTAGTAAAAAAATTGTTCTTGGTTTAAACATCGAATTCCGTTACAATTCTACATTTCAAATCAGTTAATTCGAAATTCAAATTTGAACGTTCGATTAAAGCAGAAGTTTCTAAAGAATAGAAATAACACGCAACCAGAAGCAAACATATTGTCTCAAAGCACGTTGCATATGCAAATATCGTATATCAAAGAAAGTTTACCGTTTCTATCCAAATAAATGCAGCATGCACAATTCAAAACTCACACTCGCTCAAACTTTCCGTCTATTGAAAAGTCTAACATTGGACACGATTCATTGCTCTGGAGGGAAACCAATATTTTTATGTCTTTTTTACGGGCGAAAGAAACAATAAATTAATTAAAAGAAGTGTTATAGAAATTCTTTTAAAGTAATAATCTTATTCCACTGCTCGTATTATACTCTAATTGAGGTCGGCGAAATTCAATTTAGTAACCAACCTTTATGGGTCAACTCCCTTGAGACGTCCAGTTTCGAGCATAGAAAAATCCAATCGTTGCCGACTTGGCAATCGTCTTTAGATCGTTCCAATTCACTACATACCGTATAACTACATGCGATTAATGATCCATTAAAATTACATTTAAAAAGTAAGTTGTATCTAAGAAAAATAAGTAACACTTATGCCGAATTTTTTTATGGATAAGTGACTCGACTGCACGTGGTAAGTAAAATGGCGTCCAAATTGGTACTTGTATTTGGGTGAGTATAAATATTCTAAAATAGCAATGTGCAGGGACACACTGTATGTATTACGTAGAATTTGTATTTTGCTGATTTTAACTTTTGTAGCCGCGCAGGGGCCTTATTCTCTATCCCGCACGTTATTTTAACAGTGCGTAACAAGCACGTAACACAACGCGTCATGTTTAGGACTATAGAAATTTGACTTACAGAATACCATTCCACGCACATTTCTCGGAGATGTTACGTTATGCGTTTACACTATCATACAGAATAAGGGCCCAGGAGCGCACTTGCCAGCGTTAGTCCACGCGCCACGTTAGCCCACGTAGCCGTTGACAGTCCCGTGCACATTATAGAATTAAGTGATGTCATGTATGTAACCAATAAGAATAAGGAATTAACAACTTCTGAATTTTTATTTGCAACCTTTTGAGAGTCAAGTGCAGGATTACTGGGAACAATTAGACGTAGATACGCAAAAAAGATCCATCCCACAGTATTGTCGAAAATGAACCGAGTATGCCAAATCTGATGATATGATTTGGCATACCATTAGGCATAGATCTTAGTCAAAATATATATACTTGATCTTTTATTAACAAAATATAATACAGAATATTAATAAGCAAAAATGCGATTTAAACTTCAATCTTCAATATTTCAAAAGTGTCAGGACTGAATCCTTTCCGCGTATCTACGTCCAATTATTATAAATATAGTAATTAGTACCCAAAATCCCCACAAATGTATGACAAACTTGCCAGCCGTGTGTATCGATATGTAATAGCATACCGATGAAGCTCGATGCCAGTAGTCCGTGCAGTCAGCGTCGATTTGAAATAATAAAATTAAAAACGCCTGGCATTACTCTGAACTTGATCAAATATGGCATACATAGTTGGATACATTGAACTCTTCTACAGTGAATGCTTACGAATATATTTGTCATAAACTATGATAACTACCTCGGTGGTTCAATTGTATAGCGGTGCGAGACGTGTTAAAGTCTCGGGTTCGATTCCCTTTTACGCAAAGTGAATTTAGGTTTTTCAATTCAGTATCAGCCTAAATTGAGCTAGATAAATATCAACACGCTCGCGCCTTTGTATATGAGAACAAATTAACTTGGTTAAAATTCGTCTGTGTTACACCTCTGCCTACCCATAAAGTGAAAAGGCATAATTCCAAAAATAGGCTAATACAGCAATATTAAATATCCTTCAAATAAAAAAGCTTAACAACTTCTCTCAACATACAATCCAGTTTGCACACAGCTCTTGATCTTAACGACAGAAGTTTTAAAGGCAAATCCATCTTTGACTATCCTTGCTAAATGTTTTAAATGAGATACCGGATAATGAGTTCTCAAAGAAAGGAAAAAAGAGTTGCTGAGAGCTACATCTGTATTATTCCACAATCCAATATCACTTAGAAGCCCGATGTTCTTTCTTTTTCTAAACAGGATTTCTTCATTGTTTTTAAGAGACAATAGCAATATTTCATAATATATTTTTATAAATTTTATTTTGTATCTCAGTGAAAGATTTATATGATTCGCAAATATATATTCTGTGTATATCCGGTTCGTACAGGCCGGCAAAACTGTGTTGACTACTGAGGGGTAATCATTATTTATTCATAGAAAATAAAGCAGTTTTTCCGTCAAATGTATAAATACAGTGGTTAAAACAGCGATTTTTTACTCAAATTTTTGCCTATACTGACTGGCACGGCAATAGGACTTCACTGCACCTGATGGTAATTGAAGTGGAGTCCAAGAATGTCGACTGACGAAAGGTGATTACCCCTCGGCAGTCGACACAATTATGCCGGCTTGTCGGAACCGGATATAGACAGATATATACCTTATAGTAGTCAATAATTTTGTAACTCATAAATCTCGAGTCATACCAACAAAGCGATTACGTAAAATATTGTTAAACATATTACATCTATCTTCAAAACCGCAGTACCTTCATACTATTATTTACACTAGTTGAGTAAGCATTTAACATATACGGATGTTCTCGGCGAGCTCTCGTGGCACAAAAGCAACGCAACTGAGACGAGGAACAAGGTGGGCTGCAGGAAACGGCCCAGCTTAGCACGCCGCGATTACACCGATGCGAATTTTGCAAAATTAACAGTGTGTTTAGAATGTGGCAATACGCGAAACGAATCTATCTCGTTTTACTAGCATTGCTTGAGAGTGTGTGGCTAACGCATTGATGTCGCGAACAATCACAAACATCAAAATTAAACAACATTGTCTTATGAGTAGAGAGAGAGGAAGATAGCATTACGCGAACGTAGAATGGACTGTTCAGACGAAGATCACCTGCTTATATTCCAAGGAAAACCATGTAGTAGTTTCGTGTTCATTTTTTGACAATCTTCGCTCGTTTTAATGGTGAATGAAACATCAAGATAAAACCTACATACCTGTGAATTTTCTGTAAAAATATTGGACGTTTGTTAAGTGTGACAATGCACACTAGGCCTGGTCGACGAAGAACTAAACTTTTAGTAGTAAAGAAGGTCGATGCCTTGTAAGAACGTCTTACAGATGTGGTAATGTAATAAATAAATTTCAATAAAAACTCAAAAAAGTTATCTGTTTTTCTTCATTCATAATTTACAATGAATATTATTGTAAATCTGGCATGCGTCGGTGTATACGAAGCACACCTCCACAGATCCAAGCCGTTTAATTTAGCGGAACAGGCGACTCGCGATAGATACCGCTGCGACTCGCTAAACTATGTCAAACGTGCACCATTACTATACATGTCTATTGGCCTATTATCTCGTCGTTTACACCAGTAGAGAGGCAGGGTATACCGGAACATGGGAGGCTAGACCCTGGCGTTGAGCCAGGCGGTATCGGATACAAATAAAACAGCGATGCTCACTTAAACGACCAATTGTATTGCATTTAAAAGATTATCTTACTAATGTTATAATGTAAAAGATATTTATAAATGTTTTCACTCCGTTAATTTTGAATTGCCATCTCATCGAACCATGAGAGTGAAGCAACAGAGAGTGCACCTGTGTATTGCGCACACACTTGTATCCAAATCCGTTTAGTTGTTACTGCGTTTTCTCGTAACTAACATATACACACAAAATATAGCGGGGATAGCCTAGTTGGTTGTGGAACGGACTGCCGAGACGAATGTCCGCAGGTTCAAAACCCAATGGCACACACCTCTGACTTTTCTAAAAACAATTATGTGTGTATTCTTCGTGAATTATCGCTTGCTTTAATGGTGAAGGAAAACATCGTGAGGAAACCTGCATATCTGAGAAATTCTCTATAGGAATTTTCGAGGGTGTGTGAAGTCTACCAATCCGCACTAGGCCAGCGTGGTGGACTAAGGCCTAATCCCTCTCAGAAGTAGAAGAGGCCCATGCCCAAAAGTGGGACAGTATATAATACAGGGCTGATATTAACATACAAACATTTACACATTAATACGAAATTATAACATTAGTATATTGGCCATATTTCATCCAAATATATCTAAGCTTGGTGCGTAAGAGGTTACGGCCTACGTCCAAACATTTTTGTAAACTCTCACGTTTAGTTTAATAGTAGAAGAACTGCAGAATTTCATTTAAATCGCTTATAATTTCCTACGAAGGTTAGTAGTAAATTCCACATCTATTCCGTGTCGACTCACGTTTACAAACAAGGTCAATACGTGAAGCACCTGCGAATGGACCTCCATGCCTTGAGGGCCAATATGTGTCGAATCGATACGCTGACGCCCGAGTCGATACGAATATGCCTTGCAGTTGCGAAAGGTGAAAATTTCCGAAAGGGATCCCGACAAATCCGAAAAATCATGTATGAATAAAGAATAATTTCACCAAAATTATTATTTTACTTTACTGATTTTTTTATCATTTTGTAGTTCAGTACGAATATGGCCAGTGCGTCAGTGTATTTTTGCCTGAAAGTATAATGTAACCGCTGAGGCAAATTATAATCTTAGCGTAGTAGTAGTGATATTAGGACGTGTAAAATTAAAATCACTTTTTATTATTATCTAGATCAAAATTTACACTATTGACATTACGGTTCGAGTAACATATTGTAAAGTATTATTTTCAAGAAGATTAAGACATGGTTTCATTTACTAACGTCAAATCGAAATGACCCTGAATACGACCACCGGCTTTATAATTCTCTTTTCAAATGAAATCAAAATCCCCGTAAGTCGTACTTTTAAAGGCTGAACCGCTGACGTAACTGATACAGGGTGTTAATATAATTGGAAATCTCCTGTGACCTTATTAATTGAAGCTTTATCCACAGCCCGACATTCGTGCGGAAAATGGCTGAATTTACCATTTATTTATTTATTTATTTATATTTAAACGGAAGTCCTACAGGTTACATAATGATGTAACTTAAAAGCTATATTGTAATACAGTCATCCAATTAAAGGTATTCACTTATAGTAACAGTATCTTAACGGAAGTGATTAACATGCTAAGTTTAAGTTTTAAGTTTCAGTATTAAGTTATAAGTTTTTAGCAACATTGACACGACCCGAGCCCGCCCGAACCGAGCAGACCCGGATCGCGTCAACTCGGCTTTACGTGTAAATAGTAGTTAAATACAATATAGGTGTAACATCCCGGCAAAATTGAGACGCAATCTGCTAAACTATATTTGATTGATATGAGAACGCCGAATCGGAAAGCAAACGTCTCACTTTAGTGACAGATGTATTAAATATGTCTATATTAATGCAGTACGTGTGTAACTTTACACTTTACTTATTTAATGTGTAACTGTTTTCTGTTCCTTTTGAATAAAATAAAAAATAAAAAAATATTTATACACACTTAATCATCGCGGTTGTTATCACGGCTAGTTAGCAGTGGCGAAAAGTCCATATATCCCGATTCCTATCGGCTTCCCTTTCGTAATTTATGTAAAATCTAATTATCATTGAAACGATTTGCAGACCGCATTTATGCATGTTACATATATGCGCCACCTACCTACCTACTACTGTTCCGCCTTCAAACACCGCGAACAAATATTCTAAGGTTTGCGCCCTTGTCACGGGCCATACGATTGCTTAATACTATATCTCAGAACTTGGATATGTTTATATGTAACCTGTCAGAATTCACTGAAATGGCTCATAAATGTATTAAAATAAATTGTTAAAATTAAATCTGTATAACATCGCATTAGTATCAACTGTTATGTTGCGTCGGGGTCTCTTTCGGAAAATTTTACCCTTTCCTACTGCTGCTTAGAGATTTAATTTGTGCTGAAATTACGGTGGCTAGCTTATCACCAAGGTAATACAATGTTAATAAAAACAAATTGTCTTTAATTGATAATTTAAAATATTCGGAATTCGATTTCTGGAACTTTTCAGCTTTACCTTTGCGCAGTCGACCTACGCCACGACAAATAAAACAATTTGATGATGAGCATAGATTTATGTAAAATAGTTTTCTATAATCTAGTTCTATGTAAAATGATGTTTATTTTTTTACACTGAGTGAGAGAATCGTGCCTCTGTACATCAGGCCTAGTGCGGATTGACAGATTTCATGTGAAGCCCGTATACCTAAGTAGCACTCTATTAGAACTTTAAGGGTATGTACCCTTAAAGTTCTAATAGAGTGCTACTTAGGTATACGGGCTTCTTTAATATGTTTTCCTTCTTCTTTTGAGCAAGCGACAATTCACATAGAATATATGTTCACTTCAGTTTAAAAAAACAGTGGTGCGTGCCTTTAGGTTTTGAACCTGCGGACAATTTTTACGTCGGCCTGTTACACTTCTAATTCGGCTATTGCCGTTTTAATGGTAATTAATCTTTAAAAACAATTTTAATCTGAAATATAATAAAAATTCTTAGAAATGTAAAGTAAGTAATTAAATTAAAAAATGAGAAGAAAAGTTTCTTTATAACTTTGTTTAACAAGTATATTTTTTGAGTTCTCTAAGCGGTAGTTAATATTTTTGTAATACTTTGGATTGTTTTTATCGTTTGTTATTGGCAGTTTGGGAGAACTAAGAATTTTTACGGAAATATTTCAAACAAGGTTTTTCTAGTGGATTTTTATATTATAGACTGCCAATGTCTCTGTAAAAATTCATTTTTGGCTTAAATCTTTCATTGTTGACTATATTCTTTTCAAGAATCAGAAATTGCTAGTAATATATCAGTCTTGGTCTACCTGTTACCCTGCTTAAATTTAAATAAGTCTATGAAGTGTTTCCTGTATTCACGAATATCCAAACTCCTTTACAAACGTAGGCAAATATAATAGGATTTTGATAGATAAAAAACAAACGTTGTGTTTTATTCCTAATTTTTTAATAGTTACATATTTTATTAAACTTTTCTGAAACAATACATCAAAAGATATATGGGTACTGGGTAGTACAATTTGTTTCCATACAATTTTTGTTCATATAACTGCGTATAAACAGATGTAAACTTTGTTAATTATTTCGCGTATACTTAGATTAGTTTCCGCAGATTAATTTCTATTAGGGCATAAGTTTAAGGAAGGCAATCTAGACTTAATGTAATTTAGTGCTTAAGTATTACTAAATAATGATTCTTTTGTGTATTATGCCGTTTGTTAAATCAAATAATAAAAAGTTAGTATCACGTAGGACTAAAACTAAAAGTGTGTGAGCGATAGGTGTATAAGCCATGCCTATTTTACTGGAAAGTATCGCATCCAACCGTTATGGATTCAAATGTTAATTAAATTGTGCATTCAACTCTGACGACAGAACAGAGAACAGGTTTTTATAGAAAAAAAACTTCGCAGAATATTAGCGCACAGAGACGGATTGAAAATAAAGTCATTTTAACATTGCGTTAAATAAAATCACATAGTTATCTTAATCCTTAGGTTTCGCGTACTGTAAAATAAAAAAGGTAAGTTTCGAACAAAATAAATGTCGATAAAAGTAATGATAATTTTATGAGCCCTAATCCTATTACTATTACTCTAAGAGAATTCGTCGCAGCGTCAATATACTTTCTGTTAAAAATACACTCCCGCATATGCCATGTTTGCAGCTACCTAATGATCAAAAAATATAAGAAATAAAACCGGGATTTTTGGTAAAAATATTCCGTATTCATGAAAGATTTTTGGCACAATGTTAGCAGAGGTAGAGACGAGTATGTGGTTTCAATTATTAAGGCAATTTCAAAATGACTGTATACCACTGTTAAAAAATTTAAGATAATATTATTATTCATTTTGAATTCAAACTTCAGGTATTTATTCGACCTATAATTTTATTATAAGATCGTAAGATTAAATTGATGTTCATAACTATGATTTTAACATACAAACTGCTTCAAATTATCTATTAACTTGTAACATCTAAGGTATAGAACGTGCATCTAAGGCAAAGCTATGACGCTGTTGTTGGGACATTCGTCAACTTCATCGTGATATAATATTTCTGTTCGGCAAAATGACAGCCAGCGCACCGCCTAATAGTAACGCAAATATAACCATTAAAATAATTACTTTTTACACCTACCAATATTGTGTCTTCACTGCATCATCCAAAGTTTAACTGGAAGAAAATGCCTTCGGCCTAAGGTCCGCCTTTATACATATATGTATAGAAAATGTGCAAATAAACAAATGGTCTGAAAACCGAAATAAATAAAACACTGTAAAAAATGGTTAATCGGAATTAAAAATACAGAAGCTTTATTTTCCATTTCATTTCCATTTATGAATATAATGTGATTTATTCAGCCATTTATATAAATAAAATATTTCATCGTAGCTCCGGACTGTACACCTAGATTACCACAATGATTTGAGCATTATTAACTATTTTTTTAGCATTATTTATTCACTTGCTTGATATTGAAAATCTAGCCATTTGACTTAGAACTTTCAATACTTGTATTGAAAGTTCTAAGTCAAATGACTAGATGGAACCTTGGTTCCTAGTGGTAAGTTATATTTTATATCCGCCCGGATAGCGACCAACATACGGGTGTTAAAACCTGCCATAGTGGCCCTAAGTAAGTAACGTTCCGGGATCAGCCTGTGTATATACGAATCCAACAGGCCGTCATAATTGTGTCGACTGCCGCGGGGTAATCATCTCTCGTCAGTCAACATTCTATTTGACCCCACTCCACTTATTATCAGCTGCAGTCGGGTCACTTGTCCGTAAAAAATACAAAGCACTGAATTTCACGACCAGTGATTGATTTATAAAAATTATATAATTGTTTTTACATTAAAATGTAGTCCTATTGGCAGCCAGTCGTAATGTTATAGATTCATCAACTTGTGTTTCTAATGACCCTCTTCCCAGCCCCCTAATCCATCTCTGCTCCGAGGTGTTCCACATAGTGCGCTTCTGTGACCCCTTTAGGTGTTTTAGCATAAACTTGGTTATTTTGTTGGCGGAACTTTTCTTTCTCACTAAGTGACTGGAGCGAGATTTCTTCCCGTTGTTTTTTCGACATCTTTGTTCGTATGTTAATGAGATATGAAAATGATCTTTATTCGTAAGAGTAAACTAACTAAATGATGTCATATTAAAATGTATTATATATACCAGTGGTGAATAATCCACATAACCCGATTCCTTCCATAATTTATGTAAAATGTATTTATCATTAGAACGAGTTCCAGAAAGCATTAATGCATATTATTAGTGTATAAAGTCCTGCTATATGTATATTTTACTAAGGTAAAAATAGAAACTCAAACCACTATCTCCAAATTTATCAAGCTTTGTTCGGTTGTTTTGGAGTTTTTCTTGTTCAGACAGATGCGGCGGGGGACTTCGTTTTGTAATATGTATTGTGACCAGCAATGCGTAGTTGGAGGCGTGTAATCTTCAATCACACCCTTATTTCTACATGTTTAGTGCTCGTTTTCCCTTACCCCAATTAACATGACCCTGAATAGCAAACGAAAATTAAAACAGTGCGGCATTTATGCCAAAACAGGGAGAGCTTGCATCGCTTTGGCGTGTTTGCTTTGACTGTAGTTGTTTTTGAATGTGGTTTAAAGGAAACACCCTCGTATACTGTAAATTCTTTTTTAAAATTCACACAATCAGTCCCTCACAAGGATAAAATATGTTTATTACTTTTAAGACAAACCATGAACGAATATCAAAAGAATATCCGTCGAATTGAGAACCTGGTAACTGAACTGAACTGGTGGTAGGTTTCTCATATGTGAGTTTCCGCCTGAGTAACTGGCGGTAAATAAATGTCATGTAAAATTGCGAATAAAACTGATAAAATGGAATATATTCGAATTTTTAAACTGTGACATCGAAGTGAAAATGTTTGTTGATTTTTAGAGATTTTTCAGTGAGTACGCCCCTTCACGATGTATGCATACAGCCATACAACGCGTGCAACCCGTTAAAATGCAGCGAACTTTGCGGTTGAGTGACGTGTTTTTAAATTCCTCACGAGTATGAATGAAAATATTAAAGTTTTACGGCTGTGAGTGCGCGACATTTCTGTGTTTTATCTTGCTGTTCGTTTCTGTAATGTACGTTGTTGGTTTCTGTTATATCATTTTAAAAATTATTTCATTGTTTGGTGCATCGATATATATGTACTACGTAGTAGGTTTGGCGTCCCGAACCTTCACTGTGTTCAACTAAATTAAACTGCAATCCATTCAAACTGACATTAGTATGTGCAATATTGACAGCTTGTGATTCGTACGTAGTGGCGCTCATGATATAAGAACTCGAATCTAAGTGTAAACCTGGATTTGAATAAAAAATATTAGTCAAATTAGTAAAATAATTTGTTGTTCAATTGAATGAATAGGTTATAACAGTGACGTTTTGGTTGTCATTTTAGTTCAGATTTTGAACAAATAGTTTATCTGGACGTTCGTGTCTATAGAATACAGGTCAATGGTTTGGTGCGATATGGTTCTTATTTCGAGTAACTAAGATTGCTTTCTCGAAGATATTTCTTTTCATTTTATTTACTGCCTACCTTGGCGTAGTTGTATTACGGTTGGACTGCAGTGCTGAGGTCTTGGATTCAATCTCCAGGTTATGAAGTGATATTGTGTTTTTCTACTCAGTAAGTATCAGCCCTGAGTCTGGAACTTGTGTCCGACACGGCGATAAACCTCTCACATCATAGGACGGAATATGCACGGCGAAAATTAGTGCACTAGTTACGTCTCTGCCTACCCCTTTAGGAATTAAATACGTGAGTGTGTGTTATATACTTCTATAGTAACACAAGCATCCCATATCGATATGAATTTTGTTACATAATACCCGTTCTGGATATGCAGTCTTCACATCTAAACGCTGTAAATAAGTAATGTTGATCTAGCTTGTATAATTTTCGCAGCGTTACGTTTGCATTCGTATTTTGGGCTGCGGCTGCGAATCCCCATTAATTCTGCGAGCGGCGGTGAGTGCCTCTCGACCTGGTTATTTGGCTCGAATGGTTGAAACTTTAAATCATACCTACGCGTTGTCTTTGTTATATAATGTTTTTACGACTGATTTAATCGACCGATGTCTGTTTTGCCTTGTTCACATTCTTTTTACGATAATGTGTAGTTAGTTGCGGAAATAATTGACAGTATGAAGTCTCAGGAACAAGATAATAGCATATACGCGACGCATAAAATTTACCTATAGTTTTGTATTTATAATATAAAACATAAAATGTTTTATTCATCACGTAGCAAACGCAATTGGGCTTAAAATAAGTCAAGGTATATGAGAATATTAATCATAATTATTCCTCCAAGTCATTTATATAACTGCAGACAATTTATATTGGATATAAAACAGATGAGAGTAAAAAGAAGCCATCTTGGGCTAGCAGGAAAGAATAATATAAAATAATATCATTTATTTACTAAAAGTTAACGACATTTATTAATTGGCCTATATTATGTAGCCCAGAGCTGTCCCGTAAGCGTTGCCGAAGACCACAGCAGCTGTTGGTTGGTATGCCAGTGTATACAGGTTACGAACTGGTCCAATCTTCGGATGATGCTATACTCCCGAGTGTCGATGCTGGGCCGTAAGACCAACATAACCGTTTCTCACTCCCCAATGGTGGTAGTGACAACGCTTTTTACACGAAAAAATGCATGAAAAAATGCTCGTATAGTCTCTCTAGTTAGATACGTTGTCAGTCTGACGCTAAGCTGTGCAGAAGTTATTTTAAAGGTCTGAAGGCTACTAGTCCTTCTAGAAAGCGATGTATGTATAAGAAAATTAAAAACATATAATAATACCATCCCCGTATTATATACTGTCCCACTGTTGAGCACAGGCTTTCTCTATTACTATTAAGAGAGTTTAGACCTTAGTCCACTACGCTGGCCTAGTACGCATTGGCACACTGCACATACCTAAGAAATTATTATGGAGTTTAATATCAATGCACGTATATACAACATATGCCTGCATTAGTAACTGCCTCGATGGCATATTTGTAATTGTACGCGGTAAGAATACTACCGTGCTGTTTTTGGTTTGAATCCCGGGTCGGGTCATAAAAATTGAGACTGGGTTTTTCAATCTTAAAAAATTACTTAGACGCAGCTCGGAGTCAAAAAGTTGGCAGTGTGCCTTGAAAAGCACGAAAAGCCGTTGGTCCTGCGCCTGATCTCTCTCCGGTCATGTCTGCCGTTTCATCGCACTATGAGCGTGAAGGAGCAGAAAGTACACCTGTGTATTGCGCCACACACTTATTCACTATAATATTTCCTGCGTACTTGACCGATCTCCGTTGAAATTGGCCACCGTAGGCAAAATTCGCTAGAGAGGATATCACATATATAATTACAGGGCGTAGTGAAATTTATAATGAAGCTGACGTCCGCAGTTCAGCGTCATCCATCAATGTTTATCAATAGACGAGAGAATTGCTCGTCTCGTCATATATTCATCAGTTGAAATGTGCTTACCGGTGAAATCAGGCAGATCAATATTGTAACACGAGTGTAAATCGATTAGATAGTTTACACCAATTACCTGTTAATTAATTTCATAGTTGATCGACGAAATCTGAGATGCGATTAATTTCGCGACGTATAATTTCGCAGTCAATTACTAGATTATCATTAATAATAATAATAATAATAATAATAATATCAGCCCTGTATTATATACTTGCCCACTGTTGAGCACGGGCCTCCTCTACTACTGAGAGGGATTAGGCCTTAGTCCACCACGCTGGCCTAGTGCGGATTGGTAGACTTCACACACCGTCGAAATTCCTATAGAGAACTTCTCAGATGTGCAGGTTTCCTCACGATGTTTTCCTTCACCGTTAAGGCAAACGATAAATTCACAAAGAATACATATATGATTTTTTTAGAAAAGTCAGAGGTGTGTGCCCTTGGGATTTGAACCTGCGGACATTCGTCTTGGCAGTCCGTACCACACCCAACTAGGCTATCGCCGCTTATAGATTATCATTACTTATACTGTATAGGTCGTTTTGACATTGCGTTAATAAATGAAAACATAATATATTCTTCTTTATCTCTGCTAACATTATGCCGAAAATTATCCACGAATAACGAATATTATTTGTTTTTCTACATCACATTTGATACTCAAACATTCAATTTTCATTAATGTCTGCTAACTAAACAATAGTTTCTACTTCCGTAAATCGTAATTACGTGTACCATAATACTGGCTTGTTATGACAATAAATAACACTCATTATCTGCGAGCATTTGTGAAACCACCACTGCATAAGATTTTAAGAGTCGTCGACCCAGTTCTGACGATATTTCTGTAGAAATTGGATAAACAATGGTTTTCATCGATCGATAGTTATGGGTGGATGTTATTCGTAATTAATCCGTGTATGAACAAAAGAGTTCATATAATCAAGATTTGAATATGGAATGCCAAAGAATTAAAACTTCATTGCTTAAGTTGGCAACCTCCTTAGTATATTTTAGTAATAAAATTTCGTCGTATTAAATTTTAAAGGCCGAAATATCCATGCATATTAATAATTTTTACGTTTTTCTTTCAACTGCGAGAACTAATTACTAACTAGACGTGAATTTAAATTCTTTACTTGTCAATACTTGTTTAGTTACCCAGATTAAAGGTGAAACAAAATGTATGAAAAATGGACCTCAAGCTATAACCTTAACTATAATATTTGGCTGTTGTGTGAAAATCAATACAGGTTTAATACATTAATGTCAAAATGATTTCAATTTCGAATATACTGACAAGGCTTATTATCAATACATTGACGAATTCTGAATACGCTGTAATATAATTCTGAAATCTCAAAGCCTATATAAGCATAAGACACTGTTGAGGATAATGTTCTAGCATTCAATTGGTTTTAGGTCATCCGTCCATTCATTGTAACGGTTTCGCCATTCAGTCTTCTTGTATACAAAGCTGTGTCCAAGCGACGTGGACTAAGTCTTACTGGCAAGTAAGTCCAGTGATCAGTTTCAAAAAGATATTGCAGCGAGGATTTGAAGGACAAATTATAAGAAGTATAATGAAAGAAATTTAACGGCTATGAGTTTCCTTCTCGATTTGTAGTATTTTTGTATCACCTATTAGCATTATATTAAAAAAAAATCTATTATTAAATAATACACCTCGAAATGGTAACCTTCTCTTTTGGAAGTCGGTTCATAAAATATTACGAAGCATTGTTTTTAATGGCTTATAGTTCAATTTAAGAGCAAATTTTATTGCTTTTTTGGTTAAGTGTTAATAACAGGTATCTTCGCAACATTCACATCTGATCAGTACCTTTTAGACTATAAAATCTTTCCATACCAGCAAATACCGAATTAAAGCCATGACGTTTATGCAACACCATTTCCAGTTATTCGAAACTGTTACGTGAATTTAGGTTAATAAAGACTATTTTGCGTGGCGTGAACGAACCTGGAGTGTGATTGCGCCAGTTTGGCAACGGCCGGCTCGACAGGCATTTCAACTGCGAATCTCGCAAAATGGCAAATGATTTTGAGCGACGCTCCAAGCTACTGCATGGGTTTTTTATTGCTCAATACTCTATATTTACGATCAAATGTATCTATAAAGTTAAGGTAAAATTAATAGTGAGTGCTCTACTAGTGAAATCTACTAGAAAAATATGTTTACAATTCACAAGGTGTTCAATCAAAGATGTAAGGTTAAAATCAATAAATCATGGTACATTCATTTTAAAGATAAACAGTGTTGCATTTGTCAATAGGCCGTAAAGGCTGCGACCTATAGGTGGCAAATTATATAGTAGGGTCACAAATTAGGCGAGTTTCTTTGAAGACTGAATGCGGGACATTTCATATACCTTACCTGAGGAGCTTCTCAGTTCACCCTGGGGCCTTGTTCTGTATGTCACACATTATTTTGACAATGCGTAACTAGTACGTAACACACCGCATTTAAGACAATTGAAATTGGTATACAGAATACCATTCCACGCTTATTTCACGAAGATAACGTATCACGGCCGTGTTACGAGTTTACACTCTCAAAGAATAAGGTCGTTAAACAGTAAGGCCGATATCTACGAATTGGTTGCAATTGGGATTATTTTTTATCAAGGTACGTTTAAATCCGAAATTTCTAATAGGTACTAATAACATATCTGTATTTTTGTATTAATTTCTCCAAAAGTCCATGTATCGTTTGACCTTATTGTTGACGAGCGATGGTAATCGTGTTTTTTGGTTAACCAGTAAATTTTGCCAGCCTTTCTATATCATTAAAAAACGTAACTAAATTTCTGCCGCGGTGGCATAGTTGTACTGCATGCGCGGTACGGCAGCGCTCGAGGTCCTGGGTTCAAATCCCGGGTCGGGGAAATTGATATTTGGGTTTTTCTGTTCAGTATCAGCCTAGAGTCTGAAATTTGTTCCCAATATGGCGAAAGGCTCGCCACCCATCACGTCATGTGACAGAACACACTTGACGAAAAGTGAATGCCCTAGTTGCGCCTCTGCATACCCTTGCGAAGATAAATGCGTGATGTGTGTATGTTTCGACAAAATTTAATTCTTGATCCTGCCATGGGAACGTTTCTTGAATAAAAACAAATTAATCGAAATTAAACATGACCCGTTTTACTCAAGGATTAATAACTTTATTCTTAGAAGAATATTATAAAGAGTCGAAAGTTTATATTCTTAAAACAATTTAATATACAGTCAGTACAAAGTTCCAGAAATAAACTCCACCCGTTTTTATACAACAGTCATTCCTTTAATAAGAATTTGTCACCTGCAAACTAATAAGTAACGCAACGGAGACACTATCCGCTCCAGTTAACTCGGGCCTTATTTTTAATTTTCTTGTCGCTTCGTGTAAAATGTACACAAAGTTTATTTACAGCATCCGACTTGGTGGAAAAACAACTGCGATTATTTTAAAACCCTTACTAGCGGACGATTTGTAGAGATACAAACGACGTTTTGTCTTTGTTGGTGGTAGGATATTTAAATCCGCCTGGGTAGCGACTGCCGTACACAAGGTGTTACCCGTCATAATGGCCCATGTAAATGTGTCGCGTTCCTGGATCAGTCTGTGTATATTCGGTTCCAAGCCGGCATAATAGGGGACCGGCCTATGCTTGATTTTGTACATTATTCTTTATGTAATGGTTAATAATACGAAAAAGAAGCACTCCTACGAAAACTGCATAACAATTGGTTAAAAAATGAGCGAGTAATTAATATTTAAAATATTGTAACGTGCAGATGTGGGCGCGATGTGGGGATATCGCTTCATCTCTTTTTTTCGCACGCGTCGTAATTCCCGATGACGTCACATGTGGATATTTCGTCTCTTTTCTGTTTCTTGTTAATTACCCCTTCCACCGAAATTCAAAGATTTTTTACCGGATTTTAATAATTCCTTGTGTGTTATAATTTATATTATGTAAATATTTTATAATAGTAAAGAACAAAAATGAGTCCGGTACCCTATTGTCGACTGCCGAGGGCTAACTATCTCCCGTCAGTCGACATTCTATTAGACCCTACTTCACTTACCATCAGGTACAGTGGGGTCACTTTGCTGTCGTCGTATAAAAAAAATTACAAAGTTTTTGTGAAGACAATTTTAAAACAGTTATGAAGTTACAGAATCATACTAACCTCTTTTAACTCAGCAACTGTAGCGCATCTAGTACTTCCATATTCCGTCATGTGGATTCCGTCCCATGATGTGGTTGTTTCATCATCAGTAGCTGGATGACCACTACTGAACATGAGCCTCCCTCACATATTTTCAGATCGACCTATTGGAAACAGCCCGCGTCCAATAGGTCGATCTGGAATCGATTGTGTTTTTTTTCTTTTTCTAGTCAGAGGGTTTAGGCCTTTCATTCATGATGCTGGCCTAATACATGTTAGCAGATTTAATTGCCGTCACACATCTTAAGCGCAGGCGATTTTTTTTACGTATTAGTAAACACTTCATACAATAGTTCCTCACCACACAATATCGTGGTCAAGATGTTTGTTGGTTATTATATGACACTAGACTTTTGCTAAAGAATGTTATAATAAAATAAAAACCAATCGGCGGCTTTTAATATAAAAGCCAAAATACATTTCTAAACATTTAAAAAAAACAATAAAAAATGAAACGCAATTTAGGACATCGAAATTGTTTAGCCCGAACAGGGTTTACGAATAAAATTGAAATTATTTATTTGGTAACATTTTTTGTCGGTGCGTATTTCGATGTTTTGGAAGTGACAGGCTTACATTTTATTTCGTAGTTCGATATTCAAATTATTTTTAACGTTTATTTTTTTTAATATATTTCATTGAAGTTATGCTTATAGGACAGGCCACAAAATCCTTTTTAAACGACTTTAAAAAAAAAGAGGTTATTAATTCGAAATATATTTTTCTTTTGTGCTATATAATTAAACCGTATAAGTATACGGCTATTTAACGACGGATAAAACACAAACGTAGATATATAAAGCGGTTATAGGTACAAGTATTAAAACAAATTATACAAATAATCATTTATTATCTATGCATTACAGACAAGAAGACAAGGGTATAGGAAAGGTACAAAACCATAGATAGTTATATGGTTACAAACATCGCTAATACAATTGGCATTTCGACACTTACAATATCACGATTTAGTGTAAGCCGTTATATATTACATAAATCTTTTATATTCAGGCCACGACGGACTGCCCAAGCCGTTACATATGACGTATTTCATATTTAAAAAGTCAATAAGGTTTAAGAAGTCATACTATGTTCCTTACCTAAAATTACAATGAAAAATATGTGGTAATAATTTTCTAAGTAAGGAACGAAGTACGATATATATTTTTACCTGTTACCATATCCAGGGAAAGAAAAAATAAAATATAAATGAAGAATACTCTAATATTTTTTTGTTCAAATCTGACAAATTCATTGAATACAATAGAGTAGGGCCTACGTAAGTGTCGCGTTCCAATCGGCCTGTGTATATCCGGTATCAAACAGGCCGGCATTGTGTCGAATGGCGAGAGGTGATCTCTCGTCAGTGGTTTCTCTCTTTCTCGTCAGTCTCGATACTATCTGCACCCACTCTACGTACCATCAGGTGCAAAAGGTGTGAAAAACATTATCGAAAAAGGTGGACATTTTTACCTACTTCAATTTTTTTCTTTCCTTGGATATTGGTGACCTTAGTCGCTTTATAAGTTATATTGTAGTTTTGGCAGTTCAATCACAAAGATAGATAACAATCTGATATGTTTATTTTTGTATTACAATATTTCATAAATTATAAAATGAATATTGTATTTGCCAGTCAAGGCTTAAATATAAAAGTTATCAACGAATAAAAGTTATGAATAATTTCGCACATTGCGGACATTAGAACCGGTTTTAGAATGAAGTATATTTTTAAGTAGAACACTAATATTTTTAATATCAAAGCCAGATCAGGTAAAATAAAAGTAAATAAGGTATTCTTGGATGAATTAAAAAAATATATAAATTGATTGTTGTTCCTGTCCATAGATTGATTCCAAAGAGCTTCAATCAACATCTCCAGAGACTCTCAATTGAATCAAGAGCCAGGTGCAGGTCACCACACATCGTGAGGGGATTCCTCACTTTGAAGCCCTGAAAACCGATGGTTTGGGTCTTGAGCCTCGCTATCGGAGGGTGATTCATTATTTATTCCTTCGTGTTTTGAGATATATAGAGAAATAAAAAAAAATAACTTTCAAAATAAAGAGAATAGTTAGTCGTATAGTTTTTTATTGAAATTGAAGGACGAGGCCTGCATGCCGCTCGCGTAATGGTAAGCCATACTACCACCAATAAACAGTATATAACACATATAGAATCTAATTCATAAATATCAAAGACTCATACATTTCTATATACCTATTTCTTTCGACATAAACTGTGAACTTTGTGATTGGACTCACCAAAATTATGTCAGGTTATATAATAGGAGACCATAAAATATTCCACAAATTATCATATGTCCAATAAGCAACAAACAATCACAAACAAAATATAGAAATTTCGATTTGGTCCCATCATAACAATGATAATTATTTTTTAAACCTCTTCTTACATTTTAAAGATTTTCAGCGATAAATATAGAATAGAAATTTCGAAGTGAGAAATAATATAAAGAAACAGAGTAAATATTTTAATAATTTATAATCCATTAAACATTTTTAGCCGCTACCACTTCAGCGAAACAATTTTCGGCTGACTGCCTTGAATCAGCGCCCAATATAATTAAAGAGAGTGTACGCTACGTCGATGCTATTTTAACTCACACTCATTCAGATTGGAACCAATTTGCAATAGAAGGTAGTTCAATCTGAAACAATACCTTTGATTTTCAAACAGCAGTCATCGGAAACCGTTCGCTTGGAGCGATCGCGGCCTTATTTTAAAACTTCATAACACATCTGAAGCTCGACAACAATTTGTATCATTTATTCAACACGACAAACTTGCATCGTAAAGCAACTCAGTCCCTCCCGAGCCCATTAAGTAATTTTAAATCGTCTCAACAAAGCCTTCGGAATCGAGTTTCAATATTTAATTAAACGTTTATTCGCCATCGGATTGAGTTCATTGGAATTATGTAAATTGTGCCGTCTCTGATTATTCCTACGGATCGTTCAATTTATTCTAATGGGGTATTTACGGTCGTTTCCTTAGCCGGCCAATAATTATGACTTATAGCACCTGTTGCGTACTCGTCCTGAGATTTTTACCAATATTGTAATATCTATATATCACTGTATGACGCAGGAGCGTTTCTCGTTCTGCCCGCTCGGCCGGACCAGTCTGTTCAGGTTGATTTTGGGACTGCCGCTGGCGCTGTCTCCGTCTCCTTTGGCACAAGTCTTTGTTCTCATTATCATAAGGTCGGTGCGGATGCTGGGCCGTCGCACGTTTGGAGCGACGACGCCGCACGCGTCCGACAATCTCCTTTTTATTGAGAGGGTGCACTTTTTACTCCTATTGCTTTGGCTACTAGTGGGAGGGAGGGTACAGGGGCTCCCGAAGGCGGTGCTCACGCGTTTGTGGTGGTTCGGTGCCATTTCTAAGGGAAGGTTTGCGACTACAAACAGCTCGTAAAAGAGGTCATCGACTCGGTAGTTTTTCTTCGCCGATGTTTCGACGAAGACGCACGCCGAGTCTTGGGTTGTGCAGTACGCCGTCGCTTCCTCGGGTTGGACTGTTCTGAGAGCGAAATAGAAATACATTTACAAACACCTATACTATTTGTCGAAATATTTTTATTACTATAAATACAATCAGATTCTGCATTCATTCATTCAGTCAGTTTTCTATCGTGTCGCATTGGACTATACGGCTAGTCAGATTAAAGTTTTAATATTCTTTCTCGTGTGATTCGTTTGTTCCCTGAATCGGTTGTTAAAATAGAGTTACATTAATTTTATTTGACTATAAATTTTATCACTTTACTCAAACTAAAAACTGCTACAGTGTAGATAATAATGGGCTATGACTTACTGTATTAATACACGTTAGGTCTACTTGCTTGTTTACTTGTGAGCCAATAAAACTATTCTAAATAATGCTATTGATCTCATTATAAATAGCAACGTGCCTTTGTAAATTCAAACCTAATACCAAAAATGGTGATTTATATTTGAACGCCAAAGTGGAATAAATGTTCTGAATATATTTCTACTAACACGTGAAAAGTTACATTGAACTGACAGCAGTGCGGCGCGACTTCAAAACGATTTTAGAATAGGATTTTTCAATAAAATCTCGATGCTTCTTAAATTCTTTGGAATAACGTTCATGAAATTTTGTTGAGAATCAATTCATAGTATCTCTTCTTTCTCTGACTTAAGAAATGTGATGTAACGTTTCAGACATTATGAATACTTTAATTGGTTTTATCCTCGATTATCAGTTAGTTATATTTGTCAGTTTCAAATATCATGAATATTGCGTTTATTTTTTATTATCTTAATAAGCAAACGGACAACCGGTCCATCTCACGGTATGCTGCCCTAGGACTACAGCAATGTCCGATGCACCGCCAAGCCGGAGCATACTTGGTAATTATTATTTTATTCTATCGCGGTCATGCTGAGATCATGGGCCTCTCCAACTAACAGCCAATCATCTTGGTCTTGAACAGCCCTCATCGGCCACCCGCCGCCTTTTCAAGGCATCAGTCCACCAAGCAGCAGGCCGTCCTACACTACACTATTATTTCATACTGCTTCAAATAATACAAATCAAATTTGCTGCCGTTAATTTTCATAAAATTCTCCAAAGCATTTTAATGTTTTACACCTAATTTTATACATACTTCAGCTCCCGGTCGCACTTGTTCCCTGCAATCGCCATCGGTACCCTGGGCATCTGCCGTCGCCCCCGACTGCTGCCGCTCGTCGCGCTGGCCTTCGTCTCCAGGATCTGCTCCCGAAGACGGATCACCTCCTCAAACGACTCGCGACTGTCCATCGCGAAGACCAGCACAAAGAGATCACCTGAAAACACAAAAATGTCTTTTATGTGCTTTTTTATCTGAGCCCAATAAATTGCTTCTACTGCATGTGGTAGGAATTGGTGTAGCGTCCTTACTTCATACCTCGCAATCGACATTATTATGTTGACTCGAGAGAGACTCAAGTTGATACCGGAACGCATAACATGGGCCAATTCAATTTTCTTTTACATCTTTTTTCCAGTGGTCATCATCAGCCGCATAGAGTCCACTGCTGAACATAGGCCTCCCCCAAAGATTTCCAGACGGACCGGATGTCCCGGGTGGATATATCTTACGTGGGCTACTAAGACGAATTTATACTTTGTATACGGTGGTCGCAGGGTGGCTATATCCACCAGAGAGTACGGATTGCTGGTCATCTAGAGACTATCAATGGTCAATTTTAAACTCCTTACCCGCAAAAGACCTTAAGAAAAATAATTAATACATATAAAATTCTATAGCATAATCAAGTTGTATATCGCTCGGACGCATATAGCTTGTGCATTTAGATTACACACTAATGGCGCGACTCGAGCTTACAGCAATCAAGTTCATTAAACACGAATTAATGCCCCAGAAACGTGCCTCCGGTGACGGTTCCGGATATATTGTTTGGTGCCTCGGGGGCTTAGTTTTAATACGTACGCGGAATACTACTACCGCGTCTTGGGTTCAAATCCCGGGTCGTGACAAAAATATTTTTACTAGGTTTTCTTAAAAAAATACTCAGATGCAGTTCGGATTAAGGAAGTTGGCGGTGTGAAACCCCCGTGCCTCGGAAAGCACGTAAAGTCGTTAGTTCTGCGCTTCTTCTTCTCCGTTTATGTCGAATTGACATCTCACCGGACTATGAGAAGGAACTGTTATTGTTATTGGCCTTAAAATAAGAGTATCAGATTGTGTCACTCTAATACCAATTAAAGCATCGGAAAGTTTGCCGGCAAACATGACAGCTACATGACATTACGCGTGTCACGGAAAAATAACCTTATTATGTAGTATATAAGGTTATATTCCCGTGACACACGTAAAACTGTCATGTTTGCCGGCAAACATTCCGATGCTTCATGGGTTAAGGGCTGTGGATTTTTTTAAATAAAATAAAATAAAAAAAAACAGATTGCACCTGTAGTGATTGGCAAGGCGTAATCATTTCTCGTCAGTCGACATTCTATTGGACCTTGAATTACCATCAGGGCCCTTATTCTCTATCCCGCACGTTATTTTGACAGTGCGTAACAAGCACGTAACACAACCCATCATGTTTAGGACTATAGAAATTTGGCTTACAGAATACCATTCCACACACATTTCCCGAAGATAACATGACACGGCCGCGTTACGCGCTTACACTATCATACAGAATAAGGGTCCAGGTGCAATGTGGCCAATATGCCGTGCCCGTATAAGAAAAAAAAAATGCTAAAGCAATTTCAAACTTATTGCTAAACCAAAATCTATATTCATTGTTGTAGAGTTGAGTGGCAGATTAAATAGCTTTTAGATTTTGCTAAATTAATTTGATCATGACATTATTTGATAAATAACCATTCTCATGCGCTTTATGACCACTAAACCGTTTTGATAATAAATTATATTTGTGGTTTGCTGTGACGTACGCATTATCTATGGAACATTAAATTTGCTGCATTTGGGACATAATCTTGATTGCAGTTGACATAGATAACATGTATTAAAATTATATAATAGTATAATAAAAACTTGAAAATGAATAGTAAATATTGTTCACCTTTACAACATATTAGCTTTTGTTCGCGGTTTCGCCCGCGTTTATTCCTACTTACTTGATATGTAAGTAGACAAAAATTATGACCAAATTACACAAAATTATTATACATTATATCCTAACTGTTATTCTAATGTATAACCAATACTACTGTAAAATTTCATCCAAATCCGTTCAGTAGTTTTTTCTTGAAAAAGGAACGAACATACATACATCCATGCATCCATCCTCACAAATTTATAATATTAGTACGA
The DNA here is from genome assembly GCF_014839805.1 of Manduca sexta. NCBI lineage: Eukaryota > Metazoa > Arthropoda > Insecta > Lepidoptera > Sphingidae > Manduca > Manduca sexta. The sequence continues at coordinate 9,706,491 of NC_051129.1, forward strand.
TCAGTGGCCAAAGGTGAAATTCTCATAAAGAGAACCCGACACAACATATATATACTAATAAGCATAAATGCGTTTTGCAAATCGTTTTAATGATAATTAGATTCTACATGAAGGGAAGCGGGCAGGAATCGGGTTATATTGACCTTTCGCCACTGTATCATACTCTACATGATAATGTAGAATGAAAATTATAATATCAGCCCTGTATTATATATTGCCAACTGTTAGGCACGAGCTTCTTTTACTACTGAGAGGGATTAGGTCATAGTCCACCACGCTGGCCTAGTGCGGATTAGTAAGCTTCAAATATCCTCCAAATTCTTATAGAGAACTTCTTAGGTATGCAAGTTTCTCTACGATGTTTTCCTCGATTAGGCGTAAGTCCACCACGCTGGCCTAGTGCGGATTAGTAAGCTTTACTTGTCCTCAAAATTCTTGTAGAGAAATTCTCGAGTATGCAGGTTTCCTCGCGATGTTTTCCATCACCGTTAAAACAAGCGATAATTCACAAAGAATACGGACATCACTTTTTTAAAAAAGTCAGAGGTGCGTGCCTTTGGGTTTTCATCTTGCGGACATTCGTCTCGGCAGTACGTTCAACTCCCAACTAGGCTATCGCCGCTTATTTGAAAAAATGTGGAACGTAATGCTGTGAGGGTTGTTATTATAATATAGTAGCTTCTTTCCCCCGTAATAAACGTACCTACTTAGTGGAAGAATTCTCACGATCAAAATAGTACCCAAGATTATCGCGTACAACTATACTAAAGCATTTCATATTTTTTTATTATTAAGGCGTACAGAGTAATAAACAAAATACAATATCATAATTAATATTTCCAATAACTCCATATTTTCATATAAATCAAATACGCACTACTTTTAAAAATAAATTATAGGATAAATAATTATACAATAATATAAAACTCAATAAACAAATGCCAACAACGATATTATGTACAATGCGAATCAATTTCCTCACGATAATATTTTTGTTAACTCTCCTTCTCAATGTAATCTTAACGTAAGTATAGATTATATAACATTCTAATTTCAAAAACATAGCCTTATATTAAAGCTTAAGCCAATTACTCAACATCGTATAATTTTGCACTTATAAAACGAATAAGAATTCTTGGCTGAAATAAACTTATAATAACGCTAACCCTAACTTGGACAGGTGCCAAGTTTTTTGTTGGCCAGTTAAAAGTTGGTAGTGCACACCTGGTTTACCGAAAAAAACATTTTCAGAGATCGAAAAGACAGTTTAGAACTGGTTCGATACAGAATTTTTAAAATCCGATCAAGGTGCGCGTCGGGCTTTTTGATTTCATTCTTTGTTAGTCGAGGTTACTTTTTCGATGAGCTTCGATGGTTTCATTTATAACGTTTTGAATAAATTGGAATAACGTAGCGTTATAAAATATGTATTTATGAAAATACGTATAAACTAACCAACTCATAACCACTACCAGTAAACTAAGCAAAATCCTCAATGATATTTGTTTTATGACTAAGATAGAGGCTCCGATTTTTTTTTCTCATAGACCACTTTCAAAATGTTGCTGGTTGCGGTGGACCTCTTGCAGCTAAATTTGTACCATATTCCCCAGAATATGCAAGGTTTTGCGTGTAACAGACGCTGAGCTTCTTAAAATATTATCTGCCTACATTGATTGGTGAAGTCAAGCCAACATTTTAGATCTTTACTATCAAAACTTGATACAATTTAGTAGACCCCACTAAAGAATTGTGAACCCCATTTTTTGGACACGCCAAAGTAGATCCCGTCGAGTCGACTCTAGGGGTCCACCTGGACCACATTGGGAATCAATGCTTTAAGGTTATAGCTTAAGGTCCATTTTTCATACATTTTGTTTCACCTTTAATCTGGGTAACTAAACAAGTATTGACAAGTAAAGAATTTAAATTCACGTCTAGTTAGTGATTAGTTCTCGCAGTTGAAAGAAAAACGTAAAAATAATTAATATGCATGGATATTTCGGCCTTTAAAATTTAATACGACGAAATTTTAACCTTAAGCAAACAAACGTTTAATTCATATATAAATAGGTTTTAATTCTGAGCACACGAGGGATGTCACTTTGTTTAAACACAAATAATAATTCAGGAAAATTTATTTTAAATTTAAAACTGGGTTGCCAACGACTTAAGGGAATTTTAAAAACAAATTGCTGTATTACGTTACTTTTTCAGTTTAATTAAGTCTGCCGGTCGCGTGCCGGCAACGTTACTTATGCAGAGTTTCACCCGATCCGTTTTTGCTGTTTTTAATAAGGGCAATTAAATACGATAAATTGTAAAAATTCGCAAGGACTTTTAATTAGCTTTTGTTTGTTTTAAACGCTTTTAAATTTGGAGAAATCGGTCGTATTTTGTTCAGTATAGATTTTGTTATAATGTCAGTAAAACCAGGTCGTTAAATTGTAAGAAATGATGTCGATTGATTCGATTCGCAATCTACCGTTTAATTATAATAATATGACTGGTGGAATTGTAATATCACGGATTTTACAATATACCTTCGACTTATATAAGATGTATCATGGGAACTTTTTAGTTGATTGACTGGCTCGATGGCGTAGTTGTATTGCTACGAGTCACCACTACCGCATTAAGGTCCTGAGTTCGTAACCCGGGTCGGGCCTAAGATAATTGTAATCGGAATTTCATCTTATTTTATTATTATATTATTTACTATATACTATATTTATTACTCTCAGTGGCGTAATTGTATTGCGTGTGTGGCATGCTCAGAGGTCGCGGGTTCGAAGTGATATTTTAATATATTATTTATTATATACTGTATATAATTCAATACCGGAACATTTAAAATATCTTATTACGTAATATCAAGGCTAGTGCATGTAGGCATAGCCTTCATAATTACATAAAAGTGTATACCTATTTAGTTTAGGTAAACATAACAAAAAGGGAGACAAAAACTTCAGAAGAGTGGGTTTTCATGTTCTAGATAAGTATTACATTGTAGGCGTTATTTAATTGCTGAAGCCAGACAAAAATGTGAGTAACCTTAAACATTATATTTGAAACTAGCTGTTTCTCGCTTCTTCATCCGCGTGAATAATATTTCTCGCTTCTAAAGTCCCTAATTACTATAGCTATCCATATTGAAGTGTGGACAATGCTCGCGCCATTTATTTCAAAATCATTACCAAATTCTAATATGTCCACATCTTATACAAACAGCGGGACAGACAGCCTCCGTTGCGTAGACTGCCGTGCTGAAGTAACAATCCCACGTCAGATAAAGTGATATTAGGTTTTAGTAAAAGCCCAGAGTCTGGAATTTATATCCAATATGGTGATAGATATAACCTTTATCACATCATGGTTCGAAAAAAAAGGGGCAAAAAGTTGCTAAAGTTGTGCTTCTGTCTACACCTCCGAAGATAGCGTGTATTACATGCTGTCAAATTGAAATAGTACTTATTATTGCATCCGTTATTGATAAAGTATTATATTTGTATTTGACAACGTTATAATTAAAGTGTGTGCGTCGAACGCCTGCGAATGGGTTTTGATCGTTTGGTAATAGTGTTATTTTTGGTTAATTTATTTTATAAATGAAGGTTCAAAATTGTTATGTTGGGGACGTAAGAACAAATATACGGTGTATTTTTTTTGTTGGATATTGTAGGCCCTCTAGGGTTTCTCCGTTAAAATCCATTGGTGTAATTTAGTAGTAGTAATTTAGTAGTATTTATATTTTAAGTAATCATACAAGGTGCAATATAATTTACTATTTTTCCGAAACCTATGAATTCAGTCAATGACATACAATAAATTTGCAACGTTTTTTCTGACTGCACTAATTATTGTGTTTTTATTATGCTTTTTAAATGCCTCAGTATTGTTCTAAAGTCAGGGAGTCCGTTCCGTCTATGAGGGTGAAGCTGTCTTTTTACAATTACAGTGTTCTAATCGAAGGATAGTTTTGGTAGCAACAACTGTTTGGTTAAAACGGCTCCTTTGTATTATTTTACTTTTTGATTGATGAAATTTTGCGTGGTAGAAATCAATTTATAGCAGAAAAATTTACGAAGCCAGAGCCACCACAGTAATAATAACAGTATAATATACGCCTTTATTCAGACACTGAGTTTTAAATTAATTGAACAGCTTATACTAACGACTCTAAGGGGTCGGTGGCACTGACAATTTGGTCTGCGTGCTCAACTTTGTCAAAGGCGTCCTGCATTTCTTTCCAATCCGTTCTCTTCAGCATTTTTCTAGGCCATGTCTTTCCTGCTATGATCTTTATTTCATATTCACATCTTCGAAACTGTCTACCTTGATTTCGAGCCACCACTAAACCTACAGTAAAAACCTTAATATGTAAAATAAAATAGAAGTACATCTCATTTAAAACCGTATTGGATTGTAAGCATATTTTCGTTCTAAACGTTTGCTTGCATTGCGCTGAGTTTAGGGTTTAATTTCGCGTTAGCATACGTGATACAAATACTGACATTGGCGAGAGGTCACGTGTACTTTCAGCCTAAAACTATATGCTTGGCAAATTGTAAAAACTAAAATTAGTTTTTAAGTCAACGCGGTAAATATCATTTTCGTATATGCTGGCAAGAAAACAAATGATTCTGATAGTAGCGATACGACTACCCATAAACAGTAACAACTCTACCTAAACTTCGAATTCTGCAAGATGCCTGCGCTCATATTGACACCGATTTTTTTTGTATCGAATCCCATAGTCAACTCCGGGGAAATCTGCAAATGGGATACTGCAGGGACCTGGAGGAAAATTGTGAGGGGATACTGGGGAAGGAGCCTTCTCCTTCCCCAGGGTTCCTTAACCCTCAGGATGGGAGAAGGTAAGAAGGCCAGAAAATGTTCGCGGTCCCTCATAGGCTTCAATGTGAATTGGCAACCATGAGGTATACACACTTAACTGTGTGTAGGGCCGCGAGAAATGCTCCGTGCACGGGCATGCATTTCGGGTAGAGATCGAGCGCACAAGAATTGCCTCGGGGGGACTGTGACCGATGTAAAGTTTTATAACACAGTCACTTCTCCGCCGTCGATAGTAAAATAATCTAACGTTGTCTGCAGAAGAAAAATAATTAAAGAAAGGGGTAATAATGTTTGGCTCTTCAAAAATCTCCCTTAAAGTTCATGAGCTAGCCTTTTTTAATTTACATAATAATTGTGTTATTTTAAAAACATTTCTAGACAAAAACATAACACAAAGCTCACCTATTCAGTTATCTAGGCAGACAATGTCACAGACAACGACTAGTAATAAAATTAATTCACCTCTAACAAAGTTTCACCGAGATTATACGAATTTAACAAAAACTCCTTTACGGCACTGCATTTTACGAAGTTTAGGTCGCTTATTACATAGACGGGTGGGCTAATCGAATGTTCTTTGAAATTTTACACGCTATTAGGGGCCACGTTATATGAGGATAAAAAATTCTAGAGAGCAACATTGTTAAGCTCTTTTAATCTTATACAGAATTATTAAAGGCTGGTAGTTAAAAGGACGTGATTTTTAAGGTTTATAGCGAACAGTTTTTCGGACGGTAGTCTCTATTCACGTAAGGTTTTTTGTTTGGTTGTAGGTAAGTACAATTTTGTGGTTTTAAAACTGAGTACTGAGTATAAATCAACAATTTTGGTGAATACAAAAATTCGTTACCGCATATTTTATAAAAGATCTTATTTATTTTACTTGCTTGTTATTAAGCACAAATCCGGTTTCTTAGTACGAAGCGTCTAAGGAACAAACAAAATTAAAATATTTATGATAAATAAATAATCTATAAAGTTTTCTTTCTCTTAAATGGAACAATCATTTCATTTTTTAATTTATTTTATTAAGGAACAAAAAACAAAGGTCTTATAAAGCTAATAAACTTATTAAATAGTACCTACTAATTATTGTACAATCCATAACATTGTCCCTGTATTAATTGCAAACTAAACAATAATCCCCAAGGCCACTTTTAAATTATAATTTTAAACCATTTTACTATTTATTTTTAATATTTAACACTTTTACATTATAACCGATAGAAAGTAGTTGCATGCCTCATAATTCAAGTGTTCCATACAACTTCATTATATTGTGTTGTTTGGGCTCAGTCTTGAAGAGGATTACACTCACGTCTGTGCCATTGTCAGAAACTATGCGTGCCATTGTCGTAGTCTCTTTGTACTGTTCTTTGAAAGCTGTCGAAAAATCTTATATGTCTTATGTTATATTTATTTAGGGTCTTTTATTAATCGTTATTCTTTTGTTCTGACAATATAATGAAGAAATACGATATAGAAACTATTACTCATTACTTTCATAAGAAAGTATTAAAAAAAGTACATCGTCTATTATAGTAATATATTACTGGTCACATGCACGAACGCGCCGCCTCTTTTATTCCTACTCAAATTGTTTATATATCAGAAAGTTTATCATTACTAATTTATATCAACACAAACACACATAACTAGGGCACACATTATCGCCGTGACGGTTCCGTCCTATGATGTGATACGGGGCCTATCACCATAATAATAATATCAGCCCTGTATTATATACTTGCCCACTGCTGAGCACGGGCCTCCTCTACTACTGAGAGAGATTAGGCCTTAGTCCACCACGCTGGCCTAGTGCGGATTGATAGACTTTAAACACCCTCGAAATTTCTATAGAGAACTTCTCGGATGTGCAGGTTTCTTCACAATGTTTTCCTTCACCGTTAAAGCGAACGATGAATTCACAAAGAATACACACATGATTTTAGAAAGGTCAGAGGTGTGTGCCCCTGGGATTTGAACCTGCGGACATTCGTATTGGTAGTCCGTTCCACATCCAACTAGGCTATCGCCGCTTTTTGCTATCACCATATATAATACAAATTCCAGACTCCATGCTGATACTCAGCACAAATATATAATATAATTTTGCCTGAGCCGGGAATGGCCTCAGAGTATAGTACTGTGCACACAAGACAACTACAACACCCAAGCAGTCATTTTATATAAACACATCCGAATACTAAGTAAATAGATTCCGTATTTTTGTTTTTCTTTATCACTTTTATTATGATCGTTATTTCTTTGTGGCAAATATTAATACTAAAACCATAATAATAAAGTTTGCATAACATATGTATTTTCTTACGTTCACGCGAATTTTGACGCCGAGATAATATTATTTTTCATATTATATTATACACACCTCACCACTTCGTGATCATAAAGACTGCATTCAAAACGTCAAGAGAAAATTATAATGTAAAACCGCGAGAAAATCCATTAAATACTTTTATTTTGTTGAAATTATACACAATTATCTCACGAATAAACTATTTTATTCGGAGTTCAAATTTTGAATTATAGTTATTACCATAGAGTAAAAACTAGTCTGACATGACAAAGGCAACAAGACATTATGCCACAAACATTTTGTTTAACATTCCTTCAACATATTTCGACACATATATTATCTATCTTCTATATATATATATATATATAGAAGATACGATATATATATATATATATATATATATATATATATATATATATATATATATATATATATATATATATATATATATATATATATGTATATATATATATATGTATATATACTTATAATAAATCTGTAGAGAGGTCAATTCTGTACATGAAATATATTTCCAAAATAAATAACTATCAGGGGGTGATTAGGGATCGATACTGATGCCAAAAATGCAATTGGTAAAATTTTTGTCTGTCTGTCTGTCTGTCTGTATAACCGTTATAGAAACAAAAACTACTCGACGGATTTTAACGAAACTTGTTTCAATTATTTGTCATACTCCTGTGCTGGTTATAGTATACTTTTCATCACGCTACAATTGATAGGAGCAGAGCAGTGAAGGGAAATGTTGGGAAAACGGGAGAAGTTACTTCATTTTTTAAGCTTCCGTCGCGTGTGCAACCTTAATGGTTAAAGCTACACAGAAATCATGTATGATGCAAATGTTCTCCTTAAAATTATGTAAAAAATATCCCACGACAGCATATGTCCATCTTTTATGGTTGACTCACAATAACACGTGTAACTCCCGATAGCTTAGCAGTTCGAAGCTTTCTCATTATATTTGTCTACTCTTACGTTTATAACATTCTCAGTCATCCCTAATTAAAAAAGTTAACATTATTAAATATTCCATAAAAAATAATCATAGAAATCGGTATAGAAACACCAAAGTTATACATGAGATACGCTAATAATAAACCATCATACGTGAATACTGAATCATGCTATAAGGATTATTTTTGTATATATATAAGGTCGCGAACGCACAGGCAGGCGGCTTGCTTGGCACCTAGAGGCTAGCGAATCACCTAACGAGTAGCTTCGTAAAACGAACATTCTCGAACGTTCGCGACCGGCTCCATTTTTGAAGTCCGAAATCCACGCGGGCGAAGCTGCGGGCGGAAGCTAGTATAAAATAAAACCCAACCTCCATCAAAGAATCTAATAGCGCCAACCCGATCTCACGCCACCACGTCCCGCGTACAAAATCAATTTTGTCCAAATAACTAATTGCTTTCTATTTATAACAAATCGATCCGTTTAGTATTCCGGGCTTACTCCTTGTAAGGCGTCTTAAAGCTGTTGAACACTGAATAAGACTATTAAAATGCTGAGAATGGCCGAGATTTATCTGAAATAAGTTAAGCCGTTAGCTGCAAAGTTCTTTATACGGGACGGTGGTTCTCTCCGTTCGGGGAAATCGTGAATCGGAACAATTTAAAAATACTTTCCATGTGAATATTCGAACAATTATTTTTTATAGTAATCTTTGCACCCCACGCCTTATTAACCAGGTAATTTTAGAACATTAAAATACGTAGTAACTGATATAAAAATTATAATATGCCCATTTTCTCACTACCCTCAGCGGTCCAAAACGTACCTTGCCCTAATAATTTTTAAATATCTTCCAAAAACATTGTTCATAAATCTTGAATAAAATATATTTTACTGACAAGACATTAGTGGCAGTTTTTAGGTATAAATCATATAAGATATTCGTTTAATTATTCTTGCACTGATTTTTAAACTTTTACCACAATTTTTTTCTCATTTAACTCAGCTGACTTTGTCACTGCGATTACTAAGTTCTATTTATTTTCTATAATCTGTGACCCGACCTATACCCTAGCGGCGGATCAGTCGCGCCGACAGCGCCGGCGGGAACGGACGTAACTGTAGTGTTGAATAAATTATAGACCATTATTACGTGAGTTTTTAAGATTACCACGATCGGCTGCTCTTTACCATCCACGCAATAACCAGGTAAATACAGTACTATGTTACTCTATTATTTGATTATTTTATTCCTTTCGTGAATGTACATTACGCTAATAATATAAAAAAGGCTTTATACTTATTGTTAATTAATTAAAAATCAAAATGATGCCAAATCTCATTCCACTCAATCTCATTACCAGGATTTCCTCTCAGATTTATTTCAGGCGGTAATGAGAGTGTAAAGATGGTTATGAGACAAAAATGCACGAAAAATTTTGTTGTTATTTAACCTTTTTTAACGTTATAACAAATATCCAAATATATTTTATAGTTAATAATTATAACTTTAATAAAAGTAACTTTAATAATTACAGACTTTAACAACCTCAGAATTAATAAAATTGTTCTTTTCAGTAAAAAAATACTAGACAGGCAATGGCAAAACCAAAAAAGTTATGACTAAGGGAAGAAAAAATGGAGCAGGCTAGACTTCACAAAAGACAAGTTTATGCTGAAATAAAGAAAGATCCTGAAAAGTATGCTCTACAGAAAGAAAAGGATAGGCAACGATATCTCAAGAGAAAAGAACAAACAAAAATCAAATTAGTTGGAGACATGACGCCACGACAGAAGAGAAATCAAAGAAAACAGTGGAGGGAGAATTCACGACGTTACTATGAAACAAAGAAGAAAAGTAGAACCATTCAAGAACTAATAATTGAAGATTTGGATTCTTTATCGAGAAATACAGAAAGTCCAGCAACGACTGTAGATCCATTAGCTGGCCCCTCAAACCTTACTCTGGATACCAATAATGAAACAAATAACCCCAACACCTGTAATAAATGTCACAAGAAAAAAATATATATTAACAAATTACGTTATCGAAATAAAAGAAAAATTGGAATATTAAACGCCCAAATAGAGAATCTACAGAGAGATAAGAATAACCTTAGAAGAATCCTGTTAAAATTATTACAGATCAATAGAAAACAAAAGAAAGAAATAAAAACACCTATACAAATAAAAATAGAAAATATTAATAAATACGTAGACGGACAAAAACTTGAAGAAGTGAAGAAAGAACTGGCTTTTGGAGAAATTTTAAATTCAAGTTTAAAGGATCATTACAAACAAATTAACAAAAAAGGAAAACGTTTATTTAGTGATGCCATACTAAAGCAAAGAAAGCGGCTCAAGAAATATAATATTTTAGGAAAAGTAAAACCATTTACAATTAAAAATAAAAAGGAGGCATCTATTAGATCTGATAAGAGAACTGACAATTTGAAAGTACTGATAGAACATTTCCTGGAAGAGGATGGTAATAGTAGAATTTTGCCAGATAAAAAGAATACATTACAAGAAAAGGTGTAAGAAAACAAAAAGATACTTGAACGATAATCTACTTCATTTGCATAAGAAATTTTTAGCGAACCATAATCAAAACGTAAGCTACTCGACGTTCTGTAAATACTGTCCGTTTTGGGTATTACGCCCAAATAACACCGATAGAAATACCTGCTCTTGCAAAAAACACGTAAATATGGATTTGATACTAAAAAGTCTTCAAAGATACAATATTTTAAAGGAAGCTAACGGAATGTCTCTTCTTCTTAGCTTATGCTGTAATATCAATGAAGAGAATTGTATGAATAGATCATGTGAATGCTGCAAGGATAGAGTTTTAAATTATGGAGAATTTGAAAATGACAAGACGATAAAATATTATCAATGGTGTACTACAGTTGAGAAATATATGTCTAAAGGTCAAGAAAAGAAGAAAGTCGTATCCAAAAAGTACAGTTACAAGATTTACCTTTGAATGTTATAAAAAAGCTAGAAGATTCTATTCCCGCCTATTTTGCTCATTGCAACAACGTCATGCGACAATACAATACCATCAAAATGTTAAAATCAACCATAAGTCTTGCAGAAGCGGTTATACATGTTGATTTTAGCGAAAATTACAGCTTGAAATACAATGAAGAAATACAAAGTGTCCATTTTGGTGGCAGCCGCAGTCAGATAACTTTACATACATCTGTTATTTACTTGTTAGATCCAGAATTGGGAACACATAAAACACAAAGTTACTGTACTCTTAGCGAGTGTAATAGGCATGATGCGGCGGCAATTTGGGCTCACCTTATTCCACTTATAGAGTATATATTAGACATCTCACCCATGTTAGACGGTTTACATTTTATCTCGGACAGTCCATCTAGTCAATACCGGAATAAACATATGTTTTATGCCATCAGCCAGTTATACCGAGACTTTCCTCAGATTAAAACAGTAACTTGGAACTACTTGGAAGCCGGCCATGGCAAGGGCGCTCCAGATGGAGTAGGTGCGACTTTAAAAGAACAGCTGATCAAATTGTTGCCTTTGGTTCCTGATATTGCAACATTCGATGATTTTGTAAAAGCTATTAAAACGCGGATCAAAAATATTAAAATTAATATTGTGACTGAAGCAGAGATACTCACAAGGACTTTTCCCATCGAAATCAAATCTTTTAAGGGAACAATGTCGGTACACCAAGTATTATGGTCTGCAGGATGCCCTCGCATGTATTTTAGAGAGTTAAGTTGCATTATCTGCTCCAACGATACCATATGTCGTCATGGGTATCATATTGGCTGTCTCGATACACTTGGTATGATAGATACAAATTCACAAAACGATAACGTTTATCTCGAGCAGTTCATTGAAGAAAATACATCGGCTGGTGCACTTCAAGAAACGATTAACTTCAGTAATATATTAAGTCCTGTTGCTAGTAAATCAGATGTTTCAATAAAACCAAAATCCAATGTGACAGATATTAATGACATAGAAAATATTGGGATTAATTCTACTGCTGAGCTTGAAAATGAATCTCGAGTGCAAATATTATCAAATATAAGATTACCTAATTGGTCAAACACTAGTTTTTATGGACGAAAAGTAAATTAGCAAAATTTCAGCAAAATTTTGAAGAGTTTGTGTCCGACAAACCCAGTGGTAGTAAATACTTTGAAAAACCTCGTTCATTTAGTAACATCAAATTTAATATTGTGAGTGACAGCGATGACGATGATGATTTAAAAATTTTCTAAAAAGGCTTTCTATACTTACTACTATAATTTTTGTTGAACGTCTACTAATCTAACCGTCTCAACATCTACTAATGTTAGTGAGTTAAAATTAAAATTAGTTGTTTATTGAAAGAATAGTTAAATCGGAATAACTATTGTTTTACTGTTGATTACTTATTATTAAAACTGCATCGGTGTTGTTTTCAATTAGATTGAAATGGATGTAGAACATTACAGTCATAAGAAACTTCATAATATAAAAGACTGATTTGTTTGTGATAATATTATTAATATACTAAGACATTTGTGATGATAAGCATTTATGTAGTACCTATACGATCTTAAAGTCTGATTCTATGTTTCTAATAGTTGATTATATAATATGTAAGTCAATGAGAATAAACACTTGTCAAGTAAATTTGATAAAAAAAAAGTTTAAGTATGTTAGTATTTTTGGTATATTTTTTATTTTTAGGGCTAATTTCTATGAATAAATACAATAGTACTTACTTAATGCTATTTTATTTAGTTATAAAGTGTAGAATATACATTTTCATCAGATTTTCTCATTACCGGCGGCTTATTTCACTACCGTCATTGGTACATTCATTACCGTAAACAGTCATTCTCATTGCCGTTTTAAACACAAATTTCAATCTCAATTATCTCAAAAACTATGAACACCATCCTTGTAGAAACCATTTTTTTATATTCTTGCATACCTAGATTTCGTGAATAAGGCAAAATAATGCATATCTATGATATTCTTTCACGATTTGAAAAAAATGCTCAATTTCCCCGAATTTTGAGAATCACCGGGGATCATATTTTAAGTGGATAAAGGAACGGGTCATTTGAGGAAACTTGGGTTAAAATGTCCTTTGTTGCAGACTTTCTATGTTTTTAGATTTATACTTAGCAGCCAGGCGTCTGGAATTTGTGCCTGGTGTGGCGATAGGCTCACCCCCTATAACATCTTGGGGTGGTTTACTTTTTTTTTTGTAAATCCTTTAATTTGAGGTACCCATATTATATTGACCCATATTATAGGAGTGTGTAAAAAATAACTAATCTTCCGTCATCTTGTGCATTCTGCCATATTGGATTTAGAGTGTTATTTTTTTTCGCATTTTTCTCAGGATACATTAATCCCTACCCATATTAAGGGCGTGTACAAAAAATAACTAGTCCGCCATATTAGACCATGGGCCATATTCGATTTAAAATGACGTCGCTTAGCTAACCGTGCATTGTCATTCAAACTAAAATGATGTGCACAATTTCGATTTAATCGATAGGGGATAACTATTTTAACATTAATTTGCAAACATACGTACATACATACATACATACAAACATTGCAAGTTAAATAAAAGCCTGTAAAATAATAAAATTACATATAACTTTAATCCGAAAAGGGTCAATATTTAATTAAAACATTGAAATTAAATCGCTTGTGAATGACCACTAAACTAAAACTAATCCATTGAGAGTTCAACTTGGCTGCAAGTTGCAACTAATTGTACATTTAGTTGAAGTTCGTCCTACCATTCGTACCATTATTTAACTAAACTAAAATGTTTTGTTAATTACGTTTGCAACGGCAAACATCTGTGTGCGAAAGTTTCTTTATCTTTACTTTGTATATTGCATGTTGTAATGGTTTGTTTTTTTACAAATAATGCCCCGGGAAAGGTATGTATTAATCTAAAGCAGCTATGTCCAACCTCCCCTAGAGGGTCGGCAAAGCAATTAGGTAAGGTCAGAAGTTTTTGCAAATGGCCTATGTGACTTCATAAATTTCACCGAAAATTAAAAAGTCTTTTCCAAAAATCGCCTCAACTGTATTGTATAAGCACACAACTATTCACTTAATTGTGAATATTATAATTCAAATAATAAAACAACAGCTTTAATAACATGACCGACAAGAGAAAATAAGGTACTTTCGTCAGTCGATACAATAATGAAGGCCTCTTCGAACCGAATATACTTCGACTGATACTACGACACACTTCGATAGAATCATAGAAAAAAATAATTACCTGGGCCACTGTGACGCGTTTAAACACGATATGCAGTGGTCACTATTCGAGCGGATATAAAATTTATCCGACGACCAGCAAATTATTTTAGTAACCAATTAAATCGGATTTTTTTGTTCTATTTTCACGAGGAATCCACGACGTTCGTTTGGTAATTTATTTTGTAACATTTTAATTGGACACAGTGCTAAATTGAAAATAATTTTTAATTATTACTGTAACGAAATAGTTTTTACCAACTTTGAATATAAGTGTGGAGGTTAATTTTTTATACAACGACTTTTGAGAGCAGGTCACTCGCTTGATGAGTGGTATGCTTGTCCGTAAAAACTAGCAACCCAGAACTTTAAAATATAATTGTATTACAACGCTTTAATATTTGTCACCTTGAGATTTAAAACTCCTAATTATAATATCGGCCTTTTATTGTATATTGTCCCACTGCTGGATATGGGCCTCCTCTATTAATGAGAGGGATTAGTCCTCATTGGATGGCTCCTTGAGGACTAGCAGACTTCACACACTCTCAAAATTCTTACACAAATCATCTCAGGTTTCCGCACTATATTTTCCTATTCACAAAGAATATACATAAAACTTTAAAAATGACAAAGGTGCGTGTCCTTGCGGACATTCATCTCGTCAGTCCAATCCACACAATCCATTAGGCTATCATGGCTTATAAACCTCCTTATTGAGCAAAAAACACAGACACACCACACTTTTTACCCCAAAAGGGTAGGCAGAGGTACTTCTTTATATTTATTAATGTTACCATGCAATCTACTATTAGCCATATGTTTCCTTCCCACTACCAACAAAGAACATAAAGAACATCATAAAATACTATATCGACATTCCTAGTAAAGATCCAATTACAATATGCAAAACATGTAGGATAAGCCAATATAGTTGTTTGCCTAACAGATTATGATTTATTACATACAACCGCCCCAGATAGAAGTTAGATATAATGACACATCTGAGAGGCTTCCGCCGGCGGCAAATTGAAAATTAACTGGAAACGTTTGCATTTACGTTTGTGTGCTAAACGTTTAGTGGTTCTTACTTGTTAGCGTTTATGTATTTGTATGGATTGAGGTTATGTTTCGTGTAGGTTTTGAACGTGATAATGGAGTAGGAATCATCCGCAGATATGAAATTTTAAACGTGATAATAGAATGAGACTCATCCGAAGATACGAAAGGTTTTTGTATGTAGGAATTTAAATTAATAAAAATCTAAAGAATTAACAACACGTTACGCCTTTATCTCCGAAGCGCTACACAGACATGTAAACGAGGCACTCACTTTTTGACAAGTGTTTTCCGTCCTATGATGTGATAGGGGGCGAGTCTATTGCTATGTGGGATACAAGTTTTAGAGCCTGGGTAAATTTTAGGAAAACCAAATATTACCTTTCTCGACCCGGGATTTAAATCCGGAACCGCAGAGTGGTGGTCGTACCACGCACGCAACGCAGCGAAGAATTAAGTTACTATTAAATTGAAAGAATCGGTACCATATTACATTTTACAGTAATATAACTGACATATTGTCTGATTTGAATACCTTACAGTGTTTTAATAACACGAATTAATGTTTTATAAAAAAAAATAAGCTAAGCTACCAATAAAAATATGCCAATACAAAATAACATACATTTAAAATATTCAACACGAGATACGAAATGAATAACGAGCGAAATCAAATACAGTTCGGATACGCACTTGACATGAAGGAGAGCTTTTGTTCATATTTACGAGATTGGGATCGTCACAGAGCTATTGTTTAAATTGTAATTCGGTAATACTTGTTTTATTATTCGTATATTTAATTGAATAAAAGTCTATTGTTTAGGCGGCGCGCAGACAATTATTTTTGTCATCTCTGCCTAACCCTTCGGCGATAAAAGGTTGTACTAAATGGAATCCCTCATCGCCGATTTCATATCAGCCAAATACGCAGGAGATGTTATAGTGCACAAGTGTGTGCGCAATACACATGTGCACTCTCTATTCCATCACTCTCATAGTCTGGTGAGACGGCAATCCAACATGATTGAAGAGACATCAGGCGTAAGACCAACGATTTTACATGCTTTCCGAGACACGAAGGTATCTCACCATAATTTGCCGACTCCGAAATACGACTGAATAATTTTTAACATAAAAAAAAAACAGTCAAAATTATTTCAAGCCCGATCCGGGATTTGAACCCAGTATCTCGGTGCGGTAGTCGTACTTGAACCGCATACGCATAACAACTACGCCACCGAGGCAGTCCGTGTATGTGTTGTACCAAACTATATTATGTTGTACTATATTATCACTACTATTATGTGTATAAAAATATATCACGCAGAACATTGCCAACGTAAATATTATAAAACAACATTATCACGTTTCGCTGAGCATTTTAGTATGTTTGTCATTAAAACCGGGTACCGGGAACAGGTGACCGGAAATTCACGTTAAACATATTATCCGTGACATGCACAACGCTTTTACGAATTTTATGGATATTCAATGTATTTATTTTATTTACTTTGATGTTATTATTCATTAAAACATGAATTATTTCTACATTGATTTTTACCGGTCGTTGACCGAGATTTTCCGGTAGTAAACATTAGTTGAAACGTAGATAATATAATATATTAATTGCTTCTAAAACCGAAAGCTTCACTATGTCTATTAGCTGTGTATTTAATATATGAAACCTATATTAAATTATGAATTAATGGTTCATAATAATAACTGGGTTCTCTGGTCAGCCTCGGCATTTTGTTTTCGATTAAAGCAGTCCATGAATTAAGATGCTATACTGTTTTTCGGCGGCAAAGTGACCCCACTGCACTTGATGGTAAGTGGAGTGGGGTCCAATAGAATGTCGACTGACGAGAGATGATTACCCCGTGACAGTTAACACAATTGTGCCGGCCTGTCGGAATCGGATATACACGGGCTGATCCCGGAACGCGACACACTTACGTAGGCCACTATGGCGGGTTTTAACACCTTGTGTACGGTGGTCGCTATCCGGGCGGATATAAAATATATCCTATTACCAGCTAAAAATAAAACGTGGACTTCTGCTTACACATCCGGGGATTCAAGTATGAGCTTATATTTTATTTTATCTAAAATAAATTTACAACAGATCTATCGTATCGCTGTCATAAATTTGCAAAAGATGTATATAGCATTGTTAACTATGTGCCTTTTGTTTTTATGAAGTATATTGGGTTAATTAAAACCGCGATAGAATCCGAAAAATCGTTTAATTTTAATGTCTAACATTCGCGTAAACATAAGAAATAATTATACCAAAGCGACCTATCTAAAACAATATTTATAATATCTTTGGTCCTCGATTTGGGGTAAAATCTACACCCCAGCTTTTCTTCTTTTCTTCTTTTCCCTTATGGAATCCTAAAATGTTTGTAAAGGAAAAAGCTCATTTTGAGTACAAACGAGCGTTTGAAGCGCAGGCTCATTATAAGTCGTATTACTTATTTCTTAGAATAATGCTATTGATGTTAATATCGGTAAAAATGTAAAATTTAATACCCTTTTGTTAGTTTGTTATATGTTTATTGAAATGTTCATTTTCTTGTATATTTTCTTCTAAGTAGAGAATTTTGTAGAGCCTGATTCATTAAACGTTTTTAGTCGGAATTTGTGAGTGAAATTGTATGGAATAATTTTATTGAGTCGTTGTTAATTTAGAGAGAATACTAAGCATAGTGACATTATAGGAATATATTACCATGAAATGATTAATAGTTTATAAAAAATATTTGTGGCATAAACATTGAAAGGGCAGCCCAAGGTCAGTGTCAGCTCGGTCTCTGGAATTTGTGCCTTATATGGCGATAGACTGCCTCCTACCACATCATGAGATGGGATACACATGGTTTGTCTGTGCATTAGTTGCGCCTTTGCCCACCTCTTCGGGGATAAAAGGGGTGTGTGTCGTAGTAGTACCAGTTTCCAGCAGTAGTATTAGCTGGACAGTAAAGTTGCCATACTTTTGATGATCTCATATAAAATATATATTTAAAAAATTAAATTCATAATTTACACTATCATACAAACTATCACGCTATATGCATAATAGTCTAGTAATAATGGAACCAAGTGCGTGTTTCAAGATGGCGGCGTGTACTGCCACGCGCGGCTGTCTTGCGGTCAGTCCGAGATATCAATCCTCGAACCGCGAGTTCCGCATAAGGACACTTGAATTGCAATTGCATATAAATTCCCACCCTGTGACCGTTCACATAAGATTGTAAATGAGTGTGACTCGATCGGCCTAAATTAATCCGACAGCATTTCGTAAGTATATTTTCTGGATATTGCGTATATTTTTTATATATCCTAGCCGAACAAATCTATCACTTAACCTTCACAGCAAATAACTTCTGAAGATGCTGTTAACCTAAATGGAAAAGAATTAAGTAGAGGGGAGGTTGTTTGGACTTTCGGAAATATCGCAAACGATATGAAATACAATAAGCTAACGTTCATGGTTTTCGAAAAATTGTAACCTCGGTTGTATACTATCCATGTACAGACATAAGTCAACACAACTCCACCATTATCACTTTATTTATTCCTATCCACTACAATATCAGATTGCCTCGATGGCGTAGTTCGGGTTCAATCCCCGGGTCGGGTACAGTAGGGTTTTTCTGCTCAGTTTCAAGTCTATAATTCGTACCCGATAATGCAATAGGCTATACTTTTACATCATAGGAAAGAATACAGACGGCGAAAATTGAATTGTAGTTGCGCCTCTGCCTACCCTTTCAAGGATAAACGTGAGTGTGTGCACTACATCTTGATCTGATTTACCTCATGTAACAAAGTAACGGAACATCCTTTAGAACAACATTCCACGGGTAATAGACCAGAGTTGAGTACTCAGATCCGGAGCTTATCGCCGCCGTGTTAGCGTACAAAGCCACGTAAATGGACGGAAAAAGATAGCGTAGAGTAATGCATTTCTCTTGAGCACCGTCTTATCTAGGCCAGGTGGTCGTTTCAAATATCTGTAGACATTCGCAGACATTTTTCTCGAAGCATCTAGTATATTTTCGGTTAAAGTGGATTTGCACTGTGACTCATCAAAAGTTACGCGAGATTAAGAATGAGCACGCTAATTGTAATTGTTTTTTGTGTTCTATTTTCAAATTTTTAAATTTTAATTCTTTCAGTTCTGTGGTGCCAGTAACATATAAAGAATTAACGGTTGGAATACATAGTTAATTAATATTATTCGTTATTATCTAATTCAGCAAATCTCGATTTATTTGTATATAATACTTAAATTTTTTTATTTCTATTTTCAGCCTTTACTACATTGCGAACGATTTGCTAATTTACTTATTTCTTTTTAAGAATCAAACTTGCTTCAATTGAAACCCATCCCTATTATACTTACCTACTATTTAGCAACAAAAAGAAGCACGTTCTATTATTCAGTGACGTCATAATCCGTAATCCGTAAAAAGGATCCTTATACATGGTGTTTATTTCAAACCAGTGTTCCCTGAATTTTTCCTTTAGCAAATGCGTGAGTGCCGCGCCACTTTGGTGAGGTATGAAAATTTATAAGCCGGCTTTCCACGGCATACAGTGTCTACACGAGGTAAGTAATGCTAGTAATATTGGATCAAATGTTGGAATGGAACTTATTCAAATGTTGGTTGGTTTGGGTTTATTTTGCGTGAAATGCTCTTATTCAATGTATGTTTAAGGTAATGTTTGTTGTTGGAAATAATCTTTAAAAATGTTCTAAAACTTTTTGTAAACTTATTTTGTATCGTGATAAAAATCTTTCACGTGGTCGAAGCGGCGCCACATTCTAGTATTTGGAATGAATATTTTGAAAATTCATACATATTTATTTTATGAATTAACCCCTTTGTTACGATAAACTTTTCAACATTTACATTTTGTTGTTGGAATTAAAAACTGTTTTGACGGCTTTATTGAGGTTGAATAATTATTATCTACACACAGACTAGACGTTGGTAACGGCTTCACCCGCGTGAAAACCCTTTCCTACAACAAAAGTCCCAACATTGTAGCAATACGACGCTAGCTCCTTATTCTCCATATTCTTATTTATAAGATCAGACGATAAAAACACTATTAATCATGGAAGAAAATTATCGTGATAAAAAGTAGCCTATGTATTGTTCCAGGACATGATCTATCCTTGTGCCAAATTCCATCTAAACTCGTTCAGCTGTTTCTGTATTTATTTCAAACATACAAACATAAACATTTTGACAAAATGTCGTATTTATAATATAAATAAGATTTAAAACGGTTAACATTAAGAATACAATTACAATGTCTATACTATAAAACAAAGTCCCCTTTGATGTCTTTCTATGTGTTAACGATTTTCTCAAAATCTACTGAACGGATTTTTATAAAATTTGGTATGGAGATAGTTTAAGACTTTGGAAAGGTTATAGGCTACTTTCTATCCCGGTAAACTCCTGCACGCGGGCGAAGCCGCGAGCAAAAGCTAGTTAGGTATTTTGATATATTATAGCTACAGAGAACTGTACTGCCGGTCAATGTAAACTTGTAATAATAATACAAGTAGAGTTAATATATAGAAAGGTTGGTATAAGACTATTGTATGACCAAAGAGCGTGTATACTCAAATAGGCCGGCATAATTGTGGCGACTGGTGAGGAATAGAGTCTAAATAAATTACCGACTGACTCTCGACGACACTCTTTTAGGACATTACCTCGCTTTATATGAGCTGCAGGTATACTTTGCAGTGCCCGTAAATAAACCTTTGCTTACCAGTAAGAAACGAAAGCCTCCTCATCGCGGGAAAGGGATGGTTTCCCGACGTATCCAGAAGGTCCAGCTGGTAGACCTCCCCGCGGATCCTGTACAGCTTTCGATGAAAATCTTCAATGGTGGGTGTGTAGCAGTCTTCGAATTTGGTGCCCAGGAACCGCGCCACTAAAGAAGTCTTGCCAACTCGTGCGGAACTGAAATGAATAATATTATTTAATTCGATGAAACACATTTTTTACTAGGTATTGTTCGCGGCTTCGCTTGCGTCAAAGAGCTTTCCAAGAATAAAAAGTTGTATGTAATGCAGTACAGGTTCCATCTAAATCTGTTTAGTGGTTTCCGCATTTATCTCTAACAAAAATTACAGGAAAATGTCTCAGGATGGCGAGCGCAGTAAAATACCAAAAAATACTTTGTAATTCTAGGTGTTGGATGGTGTTGGCAGTCGTAGCGCTTAATGGAAATCGGCAAGCTCATCTCTTCATTCAAAGCAATAAAAAAAAGCTATATGTCTCTTGAAATACCTCTAAAACAATTTTACTCATGTATCGCTTAATGGCGAACGCCGAGCTCGTCTCGTCATTCAAAGCAATTGAAAAACAAAAGCTATACAAAACACAATGTCTCCCGAGATACTTCTAAAACAATTTAACTCATCGTACATCGTTTCAGTAATCTCCCTTCCTTAGTATGAGCCACATGTCTCTTCATCCTCCCAATTTAGATATGTCCTACATTTTTACCGTCAGATGAATACGTGATACTCCTACTTGCCAAGTTTTCGCCAAAATATTTCGCATAGAACGCTTAGAAAATCTTTGGCTTGAAAGTTCTTTGAATTTGATATCGTTATAAAATTTCGGGTTTTAAGTTGGAGAGTCTGATAAATAAGAATATAATGAGACTTAAAATATAAATTATCTTAGAAGGGTGATAACTTTTTTTTTTTGTATAATAATACTATATAAAAATATTTTTCTGACGATCAACACCTCACACCCCCTGTGACCATGAAGGCTGCAAAGTCTTCGAAACGTCGAGAGAAAATTATAAAGTCGCGATAAAATCCAACAAATAGTTTTATTTCAATGTCTAACATTTGCGAAAATAAATAAATCATTAAATTTTTTTTTTATTGTCTAAATACGTAAGCGAGCAAGCTGTCCGCGTAAAAAGGCTAACAATAGACTTGTACAACAACGAGACCCAGCCAAACCACTGACTACTGGGAAGTAATTCTAGAGTAATTAAAAAGAAAGCAACATTCAAAACTATTCTCTCACCATTCCTATTCGTTAAATAAATATGAGAACAAATATTTTAAGTGTAGCTTAACGCATTTGTTGCATCCGTCGTGCGTAAGTCTAGAAATTAATAATAGCAAATGAAGTCCTTAAATTTCGAAATACCCACAATTCGAGAATACATTTTGATGTAATTTTGTTTAATATGTTATTTCAAAAGGTTGGCGGAACCTCAAGTTGTATTTCAGTACACGAAATACGAGTATACCTTTGTGTGTGAAAATTAATTTTAGAAGGCGGGAATAATTTGTGTGTACAAGGTTAGAAAGGTCGTTTTTGTTACCTTCATTTAAAGCACTTACGTACGAGTAGGTAATTATAGTTTTTCTTTATGTATAGTGTTAGGAATCAATCACTTCTTTGAATAGAACATCTAATTATTTTCGATATGAAAAGTAATTTGCTGTTGTGGATCTAACCAGAATTTAATTACATTTACTATGGAGACAGATCCTAGATGTGGTTACGACTTATGGCGATAATTTGACATTTCACTTTTTTTAAACATATTGCGCGCACGTTTGAGTAAGATTTGTCATAAATAAAGTTTATGTAGAGGGGTGCAGAAAAATAAAATTGATATATAACTAGGTTTTATTTGCAGCTTCATCCAGGTGAAATAGTTTTTTCCGGGATAGAAGTCTCATTTTTCTATCTTACTGGGATAAAATGTAGCCTATATTTTAAGTTAGACCTCTAACAATACATTGGTTAACGCTGCACTCAATTCTCTGCAGTAGTTTTTGCGTGATCCGGGTACAAACATACAGACATACTGATAAAAATTGGCTTCTGTTGCTCTAATAACGACTCCCCTATTAGTTTTGTTTCAATAGGTATAACGTACAGGCATCGATCTACAATTTTATTATATATAGATTTCTTATGTTTACGCGAATGTTAGACATTAAAATTAAACTATTTTTCTGAGAGTCCCCTCTGTGACCACGAAGGCTGCAAAGTCTTCGAAACCTCGGGAGAAAACTAAAATATTAAAATTGCGATAAAATCCGAAAAATATTTTAATTTTCATAATATATAGATTTGTCAGCAAAATGTTAATCACCAGAAGTAACGCTTTCCAAATTATCTTTCTACTAATAATGGCTAGGCCTGTTTATCTTTTGCTCCTTCTGTACGAATGTAAATGTTATGCCGCGCAAGGCTTTGTTTTATCAGGATTTTCGTATGTTGTTTATATAGGACTCTGTGTTGCCGATTTTAAATTCGTATTGTGTGCGACTGGAGTGGTGGCTTACAGCATTGGATTTGCAGCGCATTCAATTCCAGGTATTGACTTTGAGAAATGAAGGCTTTATTAACTTTCATTTTGAAATATCTAGTTTTCATGTTGAGTTTTATCAAAATGGCTAAATAAATTCTGACATCAGTTATACCTACGCAAATGAATATCTAAATTACTATCATTTAAAAAACGCAATGAAGTATAATTTTTGGTCCTTTATATTATTTTTGGAGCAAAATTCTATTTGCATTGTTGTTCAGAATTTATTTATGTATTCGTATACAAACGTATATAGGCGGACTTAATGCCAAAAGCATTCTTCAATAGTCAACCTTGGGGTGGTGCAGAGATAATTATGGAAATTGAGTGAATAATAGAATTTTAGTATAATATTCCTCTATGGGTTCTCTTCCGATATTTGAAACAATATTCTAGTTGTTTTTTTTTTCAGAATTTTAGTGAAATATTCTAATAGATATTTTTCAAACGCATCGTAAACTGATCGTATAGCTCCACCGAAAATAGACACCAGTGATAAAAATACAGGTGTTTACCGATACGCCATGCAAAAAGGCTTTATTAAATCTTCGTAGAAGTTTATAAGTAATCACACAGTTCATCATTTAAAACAAAGTCTTCAAGTCAACACAAATCATGTCACAAAACTTGGAATAAGCCGTAAGCATTCTAACAAACCGATCGGTCATGTCAAATAAATTAACATTGAAATCTTAATATTAATTCGAATAATTTGTTCTCAAAAGCAAAGGCTGATTTATGACAAATATAATTTACAGAACAATTGTGAACGGAATATATGTAATTTGTACAAATATAAATCACAAATCAAAAATAAATAAACTTTAATAACACTTAAACATAAATGTAATTTTACCTTTGATACAATAAAAAATTCCGAGAGAAAATAACTTTGATTTTGCGAAATTGCCTCGGGCCACGGTGGTTACTTTTGGACAGCTCTTCAGTCCCCTAACCTCCGCTATAAATAAATAAATAGTCATTTGTATCCCGTGGGAAGCCTTTCATGTCTTTTGTGAAATGACAATGATTAGGAAACTTCGCTTTATTGAAACATGAAAATATAGTATGTAACCATGATGATACAAATCTTGTACACATTACATATCTTACTATAACGTCTATATCACTGAAGGGTGAAGCAGAAACGACACTCCTGCACCTTGATATCGGAAATCCGTCCCATGATGTGATAGAACCCATCGCTATCAGGCACAAATTATAATTCCGGGCAACTAAACTAAATTTTAAACCGCAAACCCTTCTTCAATATTTTGAAAAATCGTCAAAGTACTTTCCTTGCATTGCATTAGAAAGTCAAACGAATACGATAAATCGTACCGTAAACTCTTTGAAGAGTCAAAGCAACAAGTGTAATATAAGAGATCTCGAACGCACGTGCTTACATTACACAGTTCCTGAATACATTACTAACTCCGAGGTTCGCGCGGACCGCACGAACCAAAATGAGCTCTTGTATTTCTAAGTATGAACAAGTTTTGGGTTAGTATGCGGTTAGATGTGTAACAAGACGTGTAATTTAATTGCTAGACCTGGAGCATACAAAGCTTAACATTTCGCTGGCTTACTGCTTCAAGGTCCTATGCTAATTTTTACTAACGTTGCAAAAATTAGATTAATTATTTTCACATTTGCAAAAATTAGGAAAGACCATAATTAATGGTTCCTTTTTATCTTTTAGGATTATTAGAAAGTTCACTGAAAATGAATTAGAATCATGACAATATATAATTTAATTTGCACATCGAACGTAACATAGAACCTTGTCATAATGAGTCAGCACTTTAGAGTCCTACCAAGAGTATTTATCTCTTCTGCCTCATAAATTTTTCGACACAGGTATGATAGATATTTCTAATGAATAATAACTTCATTTAATAAACAGTTTTATGTCTGTCTCGGTGGCGAAGTCGTATTACGTGCGCGGTACAAACATCGCTCCAAGGCTCGGGTTCGAATCCCGGGTCGGGCAAAACAATATTAGGTTTTTCAGCTCAGAATCTTCGGGTTGATACCCGAAGTCTGGAATATGTTCCCGATATGGCGATAGGCTCGCCCCCTATTATATCTTAGAACGAAACATACAAGGCGTTTGCACTAGTTGTTAATCTTCCTAACCCTTTACGGATAAAGGGGTGATATTTATTATTTTTTTAAGACCTATACCATAGTCTGTAGTATCATAAGTTAACGATCGTAAATCGTGCCGATGCGGTTATAATGAAATTCTAACAAGATGTCGAAATTCGAAAATTGAAAGTCGAAAGTAGAATTGTAAGTTAATTCGGAATAGAACTAAATAATATTAGAAATAAATAACAATACTGGGGCCTTATTCTCTATCCCGCACGTTATTTTGACAGTGCGTAACAAGCACGTAACACAACGCATCATGTTTAGGACTATAGAAATTTGGCTTACAGAATATCATTCCACGCACATTTCTCGAAGATAACATGACACGGCCGCGTTACGCGTTTACACTATCTTACAGAATTAGGGCCCTGGTAGGTACGTTAATCAGTGACGGGTAACGTCGAAAGTGCTTCGATGCCATTTATTTATTTACTTTAAACTAACTTCTAATGCGGCTTCCGAAGTAGACACTGGATCTAAGGACATTAAAATCGCAGCTGCTTTCACAAATTCAATTGTCCTAGTTAGGCTTCTAACTGAATTACTGTGGACGGTGAAAGCTAGTTCGGCTATTGTTTTAGAGATTCTTGTACCAAACCAAATTGTGAGTAAGTGGTAGAGCAACCCAATCGTGCATTTTCTTAAGGCCAATGAACTTTACAGTATTAAAATGCTGTTTCAAGTCTGTTTCTTTTGTTAATTATGTTGCAGTGACGTAGGCATATAACCCGATTTCGACCGGCTTCCTTTTAGTATTTTTTGTTATTTTTTTTTTACTAAATGGTAGAGAGAAAATCAATCGTGCAGAAACGTTTAAGGCCAATGAACTGTGTAGTATTAAAAATGTTGTGTTAAAACTTTTGTTTCATAACTATGTTGCAATAGCGCAGGCATATAACCCGATGCCTGCCGACTTCTCTTTCGTAATTTATGTAAAATATAATTATTAGAACGATTTGCGGACCGAATTTATGTATATTAGTACCTATAAGTTGTGTCGAGCTTCCTTCGGAATATTTCACTTCTTCGTTTTCATTTTTTCGCCACTGATATGTTGTGTATTGTGCTAGTTATGGTGTGCTGGTGGAAGAATATTTATATCCGCCCAGATAGTGACAACCGTAAGTAAATTGTGAAATCCGCTATACCCACGTAAATGTGTCGCGTCCCGTGATCAGCCTGTGTATATCCAGTTTCACATAGGCCGGTATATTTGTGTTACCTGGTGAATGATAAACATCTTTCGCCAGTCGACATTTTAGCTAGACCCTACTTCACTCACAATCAGGTGTCAAGAGATCACTTTCCGTGGCCGTAGTGTAAAAAAATACCTTGAAAGTGTTGGAGTTAGGTATTGGCTGACTCTACCGGAGTAGTTAGGTGTAAATTCCATACGAAATTATTATTTGCGACGTTTCGAATGCTAAGTGATATTTTCAGAAGAATAAACAAACCCCGCACATTTTTAGTGCCAATTCAATCTTTAAGACCTAAACCCATAATTATTTTTACACTTTGGGTATTTTTCGGTGGAGAAAATAATTGAAAACGAGCACGATCTTATGCCAATTTATCTCATAATTTTTTCGTTCTTATTATTGGAACCCTGCGTCATCTTAATGACGTATCTTGTAAACAACAACATTGTTGCATATCAAATTCAGTACATTTTTGATTTATTTGTAAATAACAAGCTCTACAACAGCAACGTGTCAATATAAAAGCCTGTTTATAATGCAGTGATCAATACAACATTTTAATCTGATTTCTCGATTGTCAAAGTTTTAATGCGAAATTTCAACTCACTACACAAATAAAATATCCGGGGTTTAGGGCAAATAGTAAAACGTCCATTAAAACTCAGAAATACTGTACGTGCTACTCAGCAAATTTTGGGGACACTTAATTACTCACGCTCAAGTTTATAACATGATAGCACGTTACGAACTAAACATACCCCAACTTTAATATTACTAGGCACTTGCCTGCACATTCCAACATCATTAAATAACTGAAACAATTCCAGACAATAGGAAACGGCTGAAATTATTTTATCACTACGAGTTACGTAAGTGCTACGGCGTAGCGCTACGAATGCTACGAAAATAGAAAGGTCTATTTTCGTGCAGACGTAAATATCTCGCACGAAAGTATTACAGGCAAGAGCCTGTAGATATTTCGAATTGCTAGGATGTCACGCTATGGTGTAGAATGGAATAAGTAATTATAACTAAATTCACTTATGAGTTTTATGGCAACATGTTTCATCCGTGCTCAGTAGATTTCTAAATGGACTATCACCACTTTTAACACCACAAAGCCTTCCATTAGACATTTTACGTTGCCACAAACTTTGAACCAAGCCAAAACAATTTAGTAATAATAAATAATCTCGTTAAAACTACACAAATAAAACTTTCACTTAAAAATTCTTCGTTTCAATTTGTGATTCGAGCCCGAAACTATTTTCTAAAAATATTATATAAATTATTTGAATTCTATCGCTCCTTCATCCACAATATGTCAGAACTAGCATCTCATTACCACACATTAAACTCCATACACTGAATAAACATACCATTTTACTTGTAAGCAAACGGGATTCCATTACCCTTATGTAAATACGCTCGCGAACGAAAATTCAATCCGCCTTTGAACAAGCCACATCGATTTTTACACCGGGGACTGAGCGATCAGGTTTTAGAGGTTTCCCAAGAGATCGGCTTGACATGACGGAGATGACAGGCTTGACGTCTTAGTTCAAGCCAGCGTTGTATTAAAATTTAATTCACCATTTTCGATGTTCATCGATAAACTATCAGTGGCGAAGGGTCTATATAATCGGATTCCTATCGGCTTCCCTTTTGTAAAATGCATGCGAAAAGAATTATCTTCTATACGTATAATAAATCTGTAGAGTGGTGAATTCTGTACATGAAATATATTTCCAAAATAACTATCAGGGGGTGATTAGGGATCGATACTGATGCCAAAAATGCAATTGGTAAAATTTTTGTCTGTCTGTCTGTATAACCATTATAGAAACAAAAACTACTCGACGGATTTTAACGAAACTTAGTACAATTATTTGTCATACTCCTGTGCTGGTTATAGTATACTTTTCATCACGCTACAATTAATAGGAGCAGAGCAGTGAAGGGAAATGTTGGGAAAACGGGAGAAGTTACTCCATTTTTTAAGCTTCCGTCGCGTGTGCAACCTTAATGGTTAAAGCTACACAGAAATCATGTATGACGGAAATGTTCTCCTTAAAATTATGTAAAAAATATCCCACGACAGCATATGTCTATCTTTTATGGTTGACTCACAATAACACGTGTAACTCCCGATAGCTTAGCAGTTCGAAGCTTTCTCATTATATTTGTCTACTCTTACGTTTATAACACTCTCAGTCATCCCTAATTAAAAAAGTTAACATTATTAAATATTCCATAAAAAATAATCATACAAATCGGTATCATACGTGAATACTGAATCATGCTATAAGGATTATTTCTGTATATATATAAGGTCGCGAACGCACAGGCAGGCGGCTTGCTTGGCACCTAGAGGCTAGCGAATCACCTAGCGAGTAGCTTCGTAAAACGAACATTCTCGAACGTTCGCGACCGGCTCCATTTTTGAAGTCCGAAATCCACGCGGGCGAAGCTGCGGGCGGAAGCTAGTAATGAATAATATTATGAATAAGTTAATTATAATTAATATTTATTACGTAGTGGGCTATATCTAATTGTAAATAGTATTAGTGCCTACATTTCGGTCGGCTTCCCTTTCGGAAAATATCACCCTTCGCCACTGTAGACTATAATTGGAAGTAAGTGCAGGAGATTGCTTACAAAAAAAGGCACGAGAGCCCGTGTCATTTGATTATGATTGCCCAAAAAAGTAACATATGACTCACTCAACCAATCACAATTAAACGACATGGACGTTCGTGTATTTAGGCTACATTCTATCGAGGCTGAAAAGCTTTCGATTTGTTTTTACAACCACCCACCTAAGTGATGTTAACTGAGGTGAATCATGTTAGAAGTCCGACGCAAAGTTATGCTGGACCTGGTAATCGAATCCAAGACCTTCTAACCGTCAGACTACATACGCTACCACTAGTCTAATTGGTAACCACCAAGCCCTAATGCGTTAGCGACAAACATACAGTCTTTGAAGTCAAACAGTCAAAAATTAAACCGCCTTCAAAAACCACTCAAAACCAAAAAATAATTTCACATAACAAGTATATATTGGATACCAATTTTGGAGTCGGTGCCTAATTAAAATTGCTTGTTAGCTATATTTGTTGCATAGTCCATCTATGAGCAAAATTTTTTTCAAATCAATAAAAAAGAGTAGGTTTGCGTGTACTAGTAACAAACATACACAGTGAAAGGTGTAATACCAAGCACATGTATGGTGTTTCATCTTTTTATTTCCTCTTTTTTTCGAGGCAGGGAGTGTAATACACCCACATTTGACCAGCTATATGTAACAGGGGAAGAATTTGGGTAGTGTACAATTCACAAATTTAAATATTTCCTTAATAGCTTCCATTTGCTGTGCTGCGGCGATGTGTTTATCTCCGGTGACGATCTGACTTGCTGACTTTGTACGCTGGCAGCACATTGTTTTCGTATATTCGTTAATGTATTTATCTAGCTTAACTAGCTATTTTAATTAGGCACCGACTCCAAAATTGGTATCCAATATATACTTGTTATGTGAAATTATTTTTGGTTTTGAGTGGTTTTTGAAGGCGGTTTAATTTTTGTTAAAATTATTTTTATTTTTTGCTTTTTGTGTGTTAGTAAAAAAATAGACCGTCTCAATGGCATAGTTGTGTTTCGCTCGATACGACTATCGCGCTGAGGAGTTACACCTCTGAGTACCACTGAAAAGGGGAAAAGGTGTGATGCTATATATATGTATGTAAGAAGTAGATTCGAGCAAACCTAACGCAAAAACACAACTGATATTATTTGGCTCACAGTACAACTATCGCGCTGTGGTGTTACACCTCTGCCTATCCCTGAAAAGGGGAAAAGGTGTGGTGCTAGATATATGTATGTATGTAAGAAGTAGAGTCCACTAAACCCAACGCAAAAACACAACTAATGTGTTTCGCACCCAGTACGAGTATCGCGCTCAAATGCTACACCTCTGCCTACCCCTGAAAAGGGGAAAAGATGTGATGCTATATATATGTATGTAAGAAGTAGATTCAAGCAAACCTAACGCAAAAACACAACTGATATATTTCGATCATACTACAACTATCGCGCTGTGGTGTTACATCTCTGCCTACCCCTAAAAAGGGGAAAAGGTGTGATGCTATATACATATATGTATGTATGTAAGAAGTAGAGTCAATTAAACCCAACCCAAAAACACAACTGATATGTTTCATACACAGTACGACTATCGCGATGAAATGTTACGCCTCTGCCTACCCCTGACACGGGGAAAAGATGTTATGCTATATGTATAAGTTTGTGAGAAGTACAGTCAACCAAACTCAATGCAAAAACATAACTAAATACGTCACAGAAAAGCTAAATTCGCGATTTCGTTTTCTTGGACGACATAATTATTCTAGTTTTTATAATTTTAAAATCAAACTACCAAAACGATTTTGAAAAAAAAATTATGGGACCAATCTGGAGAGAAATTCTTTCGAATAAAAAAAGAATTTTCCAAATCGGTTCATAAATGAGCGAGTTCTGAGGTAACAAACAAAGAAAAAAAAAAATTCACGTCGAATTGATAACCTCCTCCTTTTTTTTGAAGTCGGTTAAAAATGACACGGCACAAATTTAAAGTAACACGTAACAATGACATTATTGCTATCATCTAGAACCGGATTATCCGGGTGACGGTGCCAAAGCTGGATAATAGCGTTGCAATGTATCGCCTCGTTATCGTGCTAATTGGCAATAATGTATGTTGAGCCACCTTTATAAGTGCCATACTAGTCTGTTATTAAATGTAATTGCAAATAAATTAAAGCAACATATAACATGGATAATATAATAATATATTTTGGTAAATAAATTATATTAGACCTAAGTGAGGTGATGGACCTAAGGTCTCTCGCATGCAATGGGAGTTTAGAAAATGATGGTAATGATGTAGGTAAATTATAAGCGTATGAATAATATCTACCTATCAGTGGCGAAGAATCCATATAACCTAATTCCTGCCGGCTTCCCATTATAGCTTATGTAAAATCTAATTATTATAGGAACGATTTGCAAACCACATTTATGCATACTAGTAATAACTATATGTTGTATAAAATTCTTTCAGAAATTGTCACCCATTGCCACCGCTACCAACTTGGGAATGTAATCATGAATATACATTTTATAATACGTATTGTATAAGAAGTAAACTACAAAAAGAAACACGTACGTCTAGAATTTCAATCAAGTCTGTATACACAGCACACATTACGATAACCTTCAAACTCAGAATTGACGGCAATAGAGACAGATTAAATAAATTGTTTCGTGAGTATACATTTCACGTAGTTACACAACGCTGTAGATTTTCTTATTTGTCTGGAGTCGTTGATTTTTATTGGTTATAGGTTTATTTATTTACTAGGTGTAAATAGCGGCTTCGCTCGGGTGTAAAGCTCTGTCAGCTACAAAATTTCTTTAAAGATTGTACGATGGCGTCATCAATTTAAAAAAATTGATAAATGAATTTCATATATGCCATGGAAGCAAATTACCGCCATAAAAGGTAGCCTACGTGTTAATTCTCAATGTGCATCCAAAACCGTTCAGTTGTTTCGTCAGTTACTCCTAACAAACAAGGCTGCAAAGTCTTTGAAATGTCGCTATAAAATTATGAAATAAAAACCGCGATAAAATCTAAAAAAAAACTTTTTTTCAATGTCTATCATTCGCGTAAACATAAGAAATCATTATAAACAAAGAAATAACTCTCATACGGCCAACTTTACATATTAAATGTCCATTTATGCTCTTCTCCAACGGAATTGATGCCGTTCATGGCTGTCTATTACCTTTTATGCCTTGTCCTTATCTTTATTTACTATTTAGTATACTGTGTTGATTCCCGAGGAACATAGTAGTGCCATTTCAAGAGTCTCTCGAGAGATTTAAGAAGGCAAAGTTACTTATAATAACACAAAGGCTGTTAGAGGAAAATAAGATATGCTTGGAGTACATTACTTAGTTTAGTTATCAAATGAGTATATCTAGACGTTGCCTTTTTTATACGTGGACGCCAAATTGGTCTTACTGCACCTAATGGTAAGTGGTCACCTGCTCGGTTCATAAATTGCGTGCCACTGCTGATCCTGGCTTACAGGAGTTGTAGTGGTGGGTGTGAGGGCGGGAAAGTCTCGTATAATGGTAAGTGGAGTAGGATCCAATAGAATGTCGACTGACGAGAGATGATTACCCCTCGGCAGTCGACACATTTATGGCGGATATACAAAGGCTGATCCCGAAACGCGACTGCATATTTGGGCCACTATGGCGGGTTTTAACACCTCATATATAGAGGTCGCTATCCGGGCGGATACAAAATATATCCTACCACCAGCAAATTGCTTGAACTTAATACACAAGGTTTACGATATATATGCAACAACCTTGTATATAATTATAAATAAATATTTACTAATGATTTCTTATGTTTACGCGAATGTTGGACATTAAAAATAAACTATTATTCGGATTTTATCGCGGTTTTTATATTATAATTTTTAATTTTAATAGGATAAAATGTATCATATAATATGATAACCGAGGACGTACCTTTATGCAAAATTACATTGAAATCTGCTTAGCAGTTTCTTCTAACATGCATATCTTTACAGTTTTTCACATATACTAAAAAAAATTGCTTTATATAGAATTTAATGAAGCTTTAATGAATGAGAGATTTTTTACTAATCAACCCAAGTTCACTAATCTATAGTTAATTTCTCTGCTTAGACAAGAGGTCAATGAACTCGACAATACATTAATTCGCTTTACAAAGTTCCAGTTGATTAAATTTAAATTTAATTCGATTTATTTATACCGTATTCAAAGAACGTGGTATTTTTAACCGTAATTGGCCGTGAATAATATAGTATGTACTTACAAAGGCACGCTGTAGGGCATCGGCGAAGACGTGTAACTATTAATTACAAAATGACTTACTCGATCATGAATATGCAATCGATTCTAAATAGCGGTTCGAATAAATTTGAATGTTTATTGTGGAATTTAATTAAAGAGATTTATTTAAAATTTTAAACCTTTTACGTGATCGAAAAAGGTCTCATTTTGTAAAACTATTTTTTTTGACGTTTCGACTGATTTAAATATGGAACTGTTGCGTAATATTTTAAATTACTAAAAAGTTTCATTCATTTTTTTCTTTTCATGTCATTTTTCTTCCTTAAAACAATACTCAATATACCAAGACCTTATAGTGTGACTATGACTGCGAAATCTTCGAAGCGCCGTGAATTAAATTTAAACAAATAATCCGACGTTTCCGACGGCATCCTACAACACATATTGTCACATTTTTCACTTTTTAAGTCCTATGTAACATACTCATATATTGCCAAGACAACGAACAAATATTTGCCCTGACACTCGTGGCGATTGCCATGTTTTACTCCAGACGTAAAAACTGAAAGGTCAGCTTGATGACATCACGCCTCTGTAATTGGATCAGCTGTTAAACTTTAATCTTAGAAAAGCGATTACGGGTGACTGTATATCTGATACTGTGACGATTTTCAAATATAAATTTGAAGATTGTTAGTAACTTAGCAACAAAGTACTTCCCAGTAAACACTGGCTTCAATTAAAGCCGAACTGGGCCTGCACGCGGATGCTTGGCGTCAAAACTAGACATCGCGATGTTGCTGCTGTAAAAGACATTGGTGCCAGTATTTTTGAGGAATTTGAGACTTATCAAATATATCAGGTTGATGAAAATCTGTTTTATAATACTCTTTGAATTACTTAAAAATATTTTCATAAGCCTCAAATTCCCCATAAATACTTTCGCTAAATATTTAAATAGATAAAACAAATTTCAACTAACCATACCCAGGGCATGCAGACCAATTAAATATTTATAAACGTCGGAGTTTCAATTGTGTATTGGATTGGATATACGTAATACTTTCCGATAATGTTGATTAGGGTTTGAAGTATAGGTGTATATACCAGCAAAATTTTTTATAACGAAGGACAATGGACATTATACTGTATGGCAGTGGCGTAGCGTCCATACAATCCGATTACTACCGGCTTCCCTTTTAGGTTTATTTACGTTTGTCTTAGTTTTTGTTTGCTGTTAAATAAGCCGCGATATGTTATCTAAGACAACTTTTTTTTGCCTCGGGTTACCTTTTAAAAAATTTCCCTCTTCGCCACTGCAGTATGGTTAATTATAGACCAGATATCAGGGTTAAATTTGGGCTCCAATTTGTAATAAGTCGTTGTTTATTCGAATGCCCGTGTAACAAGATATCACAGCGTCTGGATATTAATCCAAAAATAATATATTCACAGAAAATATGCGCATAAAAACGTGCAAATCACGATATGAAGTTTTTTATATTGCAGTTTCACGGTAGATTGTGTAACCATCGCAAGAGCCCAAAGATTTACCTACCGTATACGACTACGGATGTAAAGAAATAAATATTTTAAAGTCTTCAGATGGTTAAAAATATCTTACATAAAACATTGCTTACTCAGTAAACGCCAAATTAAAATCAAGTTAGTTATTTAGTTTTAAAAATACTTTATACAACCGACTGCTAAGCTAGTATTTTACTAGATCAAATCCGGGTGTGAATGCGGGCTTTAAGCGTGCGGCTTGCCTTCCATTCTGTAAAAAATGAAAAAATCTACTACCCGCTCGTTGAAAAATATCTCACCCGCGGCGCCCGAATGGTTAAAGCGGAGTAGGGCGCGTTAAAAACCTTACCAATCTAAGAGACGAAAGAAATTGAATTTAAAGTTTAATCAAAATAGTCAATTTTACACATATTTTATTATCATTTTTAATTTTAATGTAGAAGGCACGAACAAAATCTGTTCAAAAATCATCATGATATGAGCCTTCGAAAGTCGATGGAAGGACTAGATTTAAAAAAATAAAAACGAGACGTAATAAATCTTTGTGACGTAATGGAGACATGACGCACGCGAAAAAAAGAGATAAAACGATTACCCCATTATGCGCCGATTATTACAAATTACAATCTTTGAAATATGAATTCCTACGTAGTTTTTTAGTCAATTTTATAAGAGTTTCATTTGCATATTATTTGCCATTACGTAAATAATGAGTGATAAAATTTTACATAGTAAATACCCTATTTAAATAAAAAGTAAGTATTCACAATTAACTGAATTATTTTATTCTTATAATGTCAGCGTGTTTAAGTGTTCTGGGGTAAAGTTTAATTAATATTTGTAAAATTTTCGATCTCTGGTGGTTTACTAGTAAAAGCCCGGCGGGTCTTAGGTTGAGTATAGCTAACTGGTGAATGTAGAACGAATATAACGCCTACCAACAAAAACATTTTTTTTTGCTGGCTGTACCCCGCCTGATCCTAGACAGTAACTGTATTATTAAAATGTATAATATGCTTTTAAATTAAAAAAAATCACTGAACTGCAAAATATAAAGAATTTAAAAATCGAACACTTTAAAAATTTTAAATCACTAAATCAAATCCAATATCAGCATTTGTAAGCTTGGTTAGGATTTATTTTCGCTTGCACCGCCCGGTGTAAATCAAACACCGTCCCTGGAGAACTGGGCTCGATTCCGGGAACAAAATGCACCTTATATGTTTTATCCGGGTGAAAATCTATAATCGCCAGTCCTATTGTAATCGGTTCAACAATTCCCCTTCCAATGAACAGTCATCAAGATTTATTCTTCAATTGTTTTTTGTTGATTAAACTGTGGGTGTACAAGTATACAGCTATCATTTGTTCAAAGATTTTAATTTCAGTGAAATAAATTCTATGAACTCACATTGGACCGGTTTTCGGGCATACATTGGACTATAAATAAATAAGTGAGAATAGAGAGATACGAGTTACGAATAACATTATAATAATAATAATATCAGCCATATACTTGCCCACTGCTGAGCACGGGCCTCCTCTACTACTGAGTGGGATTAGGCCTTAGTCTACCACGCTGGCCTAGTGCGGATTAGTAGACTTCACACACCTTCGAAATTCATATAGAGAACTTCTCAAATGTGCAGGTTTCCTCACGATGTTTTCCTTCACCGTTAAAGCCAACGATAAATTCACAAAGAGTACGCACATGATTTTTTATAAAAGTCAGAGGTGTGTGCCCTTGGGATTTGAACCTGCGGACATTCGTCTCGGCAGTCCGTTCCACACCCAATTAGGCTATCGCCGCTTTTACGAATAACATTGAAATCAATATAAATGACAACACATCCATTAACAGTGATATAATGTATCAATTTCGCAGACCACTGATCAAAGGTGCCGCGGACTACAATGATATCGCACTCTCGTATCAAATCCCTCCATCGTAACCATTCGCAACAAAAGGACATAACATAAAATAAATAAAAAATATTTTTTATTAACTATTACACATGTTTTCCTTATTAGCTAATAGTGGTCATATTCTTTTAAGCATAGATAATGCTTGTATTTATCTTTGCAGTAAGCCTTGGATTCCCAATAGTCTATAGATTGCTTCAATTTTGGCGGTTAGGGCGTATTAATGTTAAACACAAATTTTACACGTTGGAAGTCACCTTCGGAAATATTTATTCGAAAGAATATCGTCACCCATCAGAATCTACATTATCTCTGAATATAATTTCTTCTAAAAAATAACTCACAAGTCGCAAGCAAATTCGTACGTTACCGATTTCGAAACAAACAAATACTGAAATATGATAATTGAATATAATTACTGGTGGTACTTCTTTTATATGTGAGAGTTCGCCTTAGGTAGCACCGCAATGTCTATTTCTGACGCTAAGCAGCAGTGTGTTTCGGTTTGAAGAACATTGTAGCCAGTGTAACTACTGGACATAAAACTTAACATCTCATATCTCAGGATGGCGAGCAAAGTGGCAACCAAACAATACCTTATAATTGAAGGTGTTGGATGGTGTTTCTACTGTTTACGTCGTCGTATCGCTTACCATCAGGCGAACGGCAAGCTCGTCTTGTCATTTTTGTCATTCAAAGTAATAAAAAAAATGAAACACATAATACATTCGATTTTAAATTCACAGAATCGAGTAACAATGTTAAAGACTACTGTGATATATTCTGATGGTAATCATAGCCGTCAGCGGTTCGACGTGAGGAATTCGCAATTTGGTACCGGATCTACGTCACCAGTGATTTATTGCCGCTACTTAGACAGCCAGGACAAATATTACTAAGGATTCTAAATCATATTTGCTTTATTTGCATTAACATTGGTCACGAATTCTTCGGAAGTAGTTTGTGATAAATTAAAAACTAAATGCCCTTCCTTACGGTGCACACAAACTCCGTACTAAATTACAACAAAATTGCTTTGAAACAATGGTTTCATTATTTCAGCCGGGAATCGTCCACTGCTGGACATAGGCCTCCCCCTTTGAGCGCCATAGGGACGCTCATCCATCGGACTCCGTCGACCCTCACCGGATGGTCGGTCCCTCAAATGAGGGGCTTGCCTACGCCGCCTAAACAATGGTTTAGTCGTATTTAAAAATGTAACAGACAGAACTACTTCCGCATTTGTAATATTATGTATTATAAAATATACACGCGTGGAACAAACTATAGCGAGAGTTAAACAAATTGCTTGTAAGACAGAAGTGTCAGATTCCTTTCCGAGACGATAAACAGCCGTTTCCAACAAACGATCCCAATCTCAATCTTCAATCCGATTCCGAGAATGAACCAATCATAATAACTCATTTGTAGCGTGTCAAAAAAACTTTGTTCTGATAGGTACATTTTTGAGATGGATCAAAAAAGCGGCGGCATTGTTTATAGAAAATTTTGCGCTTATGTGATGATTATTCAATTTACCGTGAAATAGCAAAACATCAATGGAATTACTTCATATTTGCACGTTATACGTTACGTGTCATGATTTGCACCTTTTTAATGCGAATATTAGCATATTTTCTGTAAATATATTATGTTTGTAATAATATGTAAGGAAGCTGTGACATCTTGTCATACATTTAAAAAAAAGACAACGACTTATTACCAATTGGTAATAATTTTTGGAGCAAAAATTTCGCCGTGATGTCTTGTCTATAACTAACTACATAGTTTAATGTCTTTGAAATAACTCTAATATTTCTCTACTAGAAACTTAATTTGCAAAAGACAGCGTTCATCACCATTAAGCGCCAAAAATCACATGGAAACACCATAAAACTCCAATTGAACCGTTAATAGAATCCTAAAAAGGTCGAAGCGGCACACACTCATCCAAATTGGGTAAACATCTTAGTCAACCCTCTTCAACGGGCATCAACAAATAGACCCTAATCTTTTGTGAGATGATAATTGCATTTTATAACCTCAAACTGTATTAAAATTGAGTGCAAATAAAAATATTATACAATTAGTTACTTAAAACAGTACAAATATTCTCTTTTGTCATTGTTGAAAAAAGAAACATAAACAAGATTAATACATTTTCTCAAATTTACGGTAGAATGGGCGACCTTGTTTAAGCGATATCATCCGAGCAATCTTATTTTTTACAAAAAGGACAGATGTCGAAAATATCACAATTCTGTGTAAATTAAAATAATAATCAAATACTATTTCTATTAATTACAACGGATTTAGAATTTTAGTGACTTCTTCGATTCATTTTAAAGAGAGAGAAGAAAAGATAAAGACCAGTCACCGTAACAAAAACTCAGCGGGTTTTATCACGCCAATTATAACCTTAGTATTAAAAAAATAACAAACATTTTGCTTCAACGTTACGTTCCAACCATCAATCCTTATCCAGTAACTGACATGTCCATTTTCCATTAGTGCTGAAATAAAAGTTGTGCTAAATTAAAGCAACTAAGAAACGGCAATTCGACCGCACACAGTTTACTTTGACAAAATTTCCAATCTCCGATGTGCAAACAGGATTTTTTTTAGTTTCGGGATGAACTAACCTTTTTCGCGTAGAACTTTGTCCTTTTGTATCATGGTTCGTATAAAAACTAGGGTTAGCTACTGGATAAAAAATATTTTTGTTATGCAGTTCATTATGATTTTTTTATTAATTTTTAGATGTTGGCTGAGAATTTTTAACGGACTTAAAAACAGGAAGTTCTCAATAAGATTGATTCTTTTGTGTATGTAACGGGATATCTCCGCCAATTATGAACCGATTTTGAAAATTCTTTTAGTTTACAGTGTGGTGTAGATCCATGGTGGTCCCATATAAAAATAATTTTACAATGAAAATGAAGGGTCGTGGTTGTACGATAGATTAAAAAATAAATTTCTAAACTATAATATGAACTCCAAGTAATCAATATGGAGTAGCAGTTATTATATTTCGTGTAATAACATTGTCGGAAGCTCAAACAATCCCCTTCTATGATCCTTGTTGCTTTCCTTAGAGGTTTTCACAAAATTATTTTATCAGTGTTTATGGGCGTTGGTTATGATGTACCTATTAACTTTTTGCTATTTCACTGCCTTATCACTTTTCAAGGGTAGGCAGAAGTGTATCACACCCACGTTTATTTTCACTAAGATATATTAAAGGTATTTTCTTAGTATTTTCTTGGTGGTCGGATACTTTAGTCCGGATAGCGACCACGGTACACAATGTCCAAACTGTAGCATAGTAGCCCACGTAATTGTGTCGCAGTTCAGAATTAGCCTGTGTATATCCGGTTTTAAACAGGCTATAATGGTTTATATATTGTGTCATCTGCTGGAGTCAGTCTGTGTTTATCAAACAAACAGGCCGACATAGTTGTATCGACTGGCAAGGGGTAACTTATCTCTCATCAATAGACACTATTTGGACCTCACTTTACTAACAATCTGGTGCAGTGAGCTAATTTTGTCGTATAAAAAAATATTTAATCACTGGATACATTGTCCATAGATAAATATACCCATGCAAATATCAAACCGTTCCCTCCCTTTGGTGCCAGAAGCACGCGTGTTAATTTGTGGTGGCACACATTTATGGTTGAGCGATTCGACCCATTGGACGAGAATCGTTATCCCTCTTCTGTCATAAGATTTGATATTAAACAACAAAGGGTTGTTAGAGACAACCGTTTCATAGAACTTGTGTAAAATTAATTAATATGTCATTTTCAATGATAGATAGAAAAACAATTATGCCGCAGTCGTAAAACAAATACAATTTGCACAAAAAGACAACTAATAATTAATGAATAATAAATAACTTAGAAAACGTTTGTGGTGTGAATTTGGAGGAATCATGTTTTTCACATGGTCAACTTTATGTTGCCTGCTCCAGAGTCGCTACCCCCAGCCTTTTGTTTCTTCATGCTCAAAATGGAAAAACAAAAAATATTGTTTATCAAAATGTTTTGGATTCAGTTTTTAAATAGCTAGCAATCAATAAAATATTTATTTGTTTGAATAAATGTATTTGATGTTGCAATTTTTTTTTGATATTTCACTTTATACGTAGCGAAGCATGTACCGGGCCGCTAGTAATAAATAACTTAGAAAACAGTTATGTAAAAAGTACGAGATAGTTTTTTTTCGAATACAGGAAATACGGGTTCTCTCAAAATAAATCAGTTTTTGATGGTACCATACAAGGTATTTATAAAATATTGAGTGAAGATTTCTTTGCATTATTTACATTTATACATACAATTATAGTAGATATTATACTAGATAGCGTATTAATGTCTATATAAAAAAAGAAAAAATATACACATTGTTTGTGCAAATATAGATAACAGAATATAACACGAAGAACTAAATCTGTTTTTTAATATCGGTGACCAACGGCACCGATGGTACCCGCTTTCGGATAAAATGAATAATTCATACATTCATTGCTATCGCTTAAACTCGAAGGAACTTATTCGTACTTTAAAGACCGGCGATGTATTAAAAATTGGTCAGGTTGATTTTTATGAACTAATTTTAATAATCGTTGATAGCACTCCACTGCGATTGTCACCCTTAGATATGACATGTCAAGTGTCTCAATTACCATGGCTATTTAAGCTAAATACAACAGCGCTAGCTAGTGCTTGGTGGCAAATAAATATTACAGTGTTTCGCGAATCCTCGTATAAAGTTGACCAAATGAATTTTCCTATTTAAATAGAAGAACGTGTGCAAACACTTACCCCAACATGACCAGTCTGTAGCAGTTCTTCGCCGGAGGCGCGGAGTCCTCACACCCCTGGGGCAAAGGTGCGCTTGGCCCCGGCGACCTTTCAGGTTCCGACTCCTCCCCTACTCCCGCCCCTCTCCTACAAAGCCACGAGGTGCCGCACTTATCCCTAGCATCCTCTACTGGTGCTGCAAACTGGCATCGCCGAGGAGAGCTTTGCCTTCCACTGGACAAAGAGGACTTTAGAGGCGACGGTGGCGCCCTCACTGGGCTAGGAGATGCCCTAACTGGTGATGTGGAGACTTTCACAGGCGACGACTGCAGCGATACGCCGCCGCGGTCTGCGGTCCCGTTCAACATGGTTCACTTTAACTCATATCCATTGTCAACGCATTGCTCAGTGTGAATACACTGTAAATCTTACAATAATAATAACCTGTAAATTGATAGCACAACTCATATTGAATCTAGAGCTATACAATATTAATACGTACTTAGATGGAAATTGGAATCCTATTTTAAGAATATTGCTACACCGTTATGGAGAAGAAATGCCTTAGCCCTATGTGGCATAATAAATACGACACGAAGTTCTGTGTCGTTTAATTGAGATGATTGTGATTGGTCTAAAGAAAAATATGTGAGTCACGTGCTAGTCTCTCGACCTATTACAATAAGACGACACCGACTCTCGTGTCGTATTTTTTGCAGATTCAAAGGGGGCAGAAAACTTAATTTGTGTATGGCAAATAAACCTCAATAAGGTTCAAATAAAATAAAAATACAGCGGAATTCGACAACTAAGCGGCCATTAATAATTAAAAATAAATCTAAAACAGTTGTACGTTCTCAGGAACTTAAGTATTGTCACATGGCAATTAAGGCGGGAACACGGCTAGATCAAATAATTTCCACGTGTTGAAAAGATACCCGTGCAAGGAAGTAACATTCATGACTGCCAATTAGACGAATTACTTCAGGTGGTAGGATCTTAAACGAACGGGAACATAACTCAGGTTGAGTTAAAACTATATTTGAAATTTTAATTAGATTTTAAAAGCGCAGGTTTAATAATAACTTGTAAATATGCTGCTATGTAGACTTTGGTTGTATTTGGGAAGCATTTCAAACAACGAACTTAACATAATTTCGAACGATGAGTCTTTAATTAATAATTATCAAAAACATTATAATGAAGTCAAAAAAGCGAACCCAATAGTCCTAGGTATGGTAAAAAAACTGTAAATATAATTACTGTGCGTGCTTTAAGGCCGATAGTCGATCTTAGATTCTTTAGAAATTATATTATACTTATAGAAATAAATCATGTTTAAAGACTTCAGTATGATAGTAAACTTTATAATTTTGTATATTATCAAAATGCTGAAGTACTTACAATTTTATTTTTAGAAGTGAGAACTTATAATTGGCTTTCTGACACCTAAATTGTTGCTTTAACTAATATAATTACTAACTATTTTCCATGCTTCAAATACTTTAATAAATTACAGTTGTTTATAGTTGACAGAAATGACAAGAAAAAATGGCGTTGTATATAATTACTAGGCATTATGACTCTTAACACCTATTGTCTTAAGGTGTCAAGTCCTATGTGATTTCTCTATAGTCTTTAACGCCTATCATAGCACTTAAGCGAATGACTTGTTCCTCATTCATTCGCACAAAAATGTTTTACCAAGCAAATATTTCGCAGAAATGATAAATTGGCGAAACTCAAACAAAAAGCCTTCTCGGCCCAATATAACGCGAATGATAGCTAATGTCGTTGGTTTGTCAAAGCGACGGTAGGAAATAACGTGCACTAGCAATTTCCCGCGGCTTGCAGCGTATTTCAATATCTATATCACCTTAAAAGTATGGAATACTGTATGGAACCTCAACTGTGTTATATTTTGTACAGAAATGTAAGTATGTTGTATAATTCTTTCTACTGTCTGAATAATGAGGGCAGCCAGCCTTAGACAGGCAACTGACCCCGAAATGTGATACTTATATCCTTGTAATAAAGTTCTTAATGGATTTTAATTGTGATGCATCGTAATACACACACTCACGCCTGTCATCCCTAATATCCCTATCCTTATCCCTGTATGTGATAGCGGTTGTCGGCCATATGGGGAACAAAATTCAGATTCCCGACTAATATCAAACATTATTATTTTGCCCGACCCGGGATTCGAAGTTCAAACTCGAGACTTCAGCGAAATAGTCGCACCGAGCACGCAATACAACGCCAAAGGCTTATCATAATATAATAAACAAAAATTCACAAACAAACAAACTCTGTCAACATTTCAACACAATAAGTTTCGTTAAACAAAACAAAGACACATTCACAAAAGGGATTTCAAAGCTAATAAAAAATGCTTTTATTTTTCATATCGGAATCAGTATCGGCGTGTATGTCTGTTTATTATTTCCATTTGTTGTGTTCTGGAT
The DNA here is from genome assembly GCF_014839805.1 of Manduca sexta. NCBI lineage: Eukaryota > Metazoa > Arthropoda > Insecta > Lepidoptera > Sphingidae > Manduca > Manduca sexta. The sequence goes on from NC_051129.1 coordinate 9,751,357, forward strand.
AGCTTCGGGGGTATTGATTAACATGCGCCTGTGAATGTGGCACGTGGGCTTCATAAATCTGGGCTTTAAAGTGGAAGAAAAATATTCTGCTCAAGTACTGACTACATAAGCTATACACACCGTATATTTATTTTTGTAAGACGTTCTAAGTTCGAATAGTGTATTGGTAAGACCGATATTCTAAATTCGAATTTGGAGTTGGGTAATTTTTAAATTTAGAGACTATTCCGCATTGATATATATGTACTACGTACTAGATTTGGCGTTGCGAACATTCACTGTATTCAACTGAACTGAATGAACTGCAATCCATTCAAACTGACTTTAGGATGGTCAATATTTACAGCTTGTGGTTGTGTACGGAGTGACCCTTATGATATAAGAACACGAATCTAAGTGTAAACCTGGATTTGAATAAAAAATATTAGTCAAATAAATAAAATTTGTTGTTATTTAAGTGAATAAATAGGTTATAAGGGACGTTTTGGTTGCCATTTTATTTCAGATTTTGAACAAATAGTTTATATGGACGTTCGTGTCTATGGAATATACGTCAATGCTGCCAACCAAACAACAAAAATTGATCAATGTTATACCGCCCTTACAACCGCCACAATTCCTATAAGCCAGGAACAGAAGTGGCAGGCATTTTATAACGCACAGTGGTGAAGCCGCGCATTTTATAACTCGCAGCAGTGATACTCGGCGAGTTTTAGGGAACACTATCTGTCTTCATCAATTTCATTAATCCAATAGAAAGATAGGAGTTGGAAATTTGAATTGTCCACTTCCCTCTAACACAACGGGAGACAAAATAATGAAATACAGAGCCATTTTAATGCAAGTATAGAGACGTTTACAACTAGAAAACTCTGTTGTAAAGCATCATGGATGATATCAATGAAATGGTTTCATCATATCAGCTGTTAGATTTGAGTAAAGTTATTTAAAAAAAATTTGTTAAACCTAAATTTTTTTTGGTAACCACTTAATGATCCCAATCTATAGATATGTAAATCCTTGTTAAAATGTTAATACATAAGACACTACACAAAATTAAGAAACAAATTGTCTATGTACAGTATCAGGAAAATATACATTGACAAAAAGTACATTATTCCAAAATCTGTCTTTAAAAATCATGTCGCTCCGAAGCTAAGTCGTTGCATGAAAGAACAAATTGCCAAAAAACATCTATAATATTAATGAGGATTTAGCCGTCCAATAGAATTTTTAATTATAATATTTCGAAAAGGCATGCTTTGTAAACGTGTCAACAAATGCTGGGGATTACCACCACGCCTTTTCTAAATTATACAATTATTACGAAAACATAATTAATTAACCGGATAAACGTTAATTTCATTAATGCGATTAAATGTAAATAGTAAGTAATAAAAACATCCGTGTAGTATGTATATGGGGACATATTGTTTAAAACAGAATGCATTAAAATAGAATATTAATGAATGAAAAATGCTGAACATTTTTAATCATAATTATGATTGATTAAATTTTTACCGTTACTAAAATAATATATATTTTCAATTACGTAAAACATTGAAACAAGAAATAAACATAACAATAATTTTATATCACAGTTTAGTCACTATAACATAAAAATAATTTATTTATTAGGTAGGTACCTAATAAATAAAGTTAGCAAACATAGGTGTATTTTATTAAACAGAGGCATAGGCGAAAGACAAAACTCATATCTGATTCCAAAAACAAATATTTTAAATTCTATTCTTTATTTAAATATTTGAATGTCGAATCTATCTTCTGATCATCTTATGTTAATGGCATCCAGCCTTTTAAGTCACTCATCCACACATTCATCTCTACTGTCATTCGCGCAACATTTTACAAATGATTCAGTCGATTACCTATAAGCTATGACTCCGATGCACATCGAGACTCGAATATTTTAACCGCAAATCGACCTGTCTGGAATTCAAAATACGTATTACGTTTAATCTGTGAACTCTAAATGCATTGTTAAACAATTAAAAATTAAAAATTCTTGAACTGGTTAAATATTTATGATAATAATATCAGCCCTATAATATATACTGGCCCACTGGTGGGCACTGGCCTCCCCTACTACTGTGAAGGATTAAGCGTTAGTCCACCACGGTAACTTAATGCATGAATTAGTAGACTTCACATACCCTCAAAATTCTTATAGAGAACTTCTAAGGTATGCAGGTTTCCTCATGATGATTTCCTTCACCGTTAAAGCAAGCGATAATTCACAAAAAAACATTTATGAAAGCAAAATTATTTTAACCGACTTCCAAAGGGAAGATCCCAATCAGATGCGTTTTCCCGGGGCTCCTGAATTGGTTTTTGTAAAACGTTTCTCAATATTACGTAAATACAAATAAAACTTGACTTCTGTAGAAAAATTTTAGACACGACATATCGCCTAATATCTCATGTTTTTTTTAATATTCGAATTTAAAAAAAACACACTGGCACTCAAATCCACCTTTCGCAAGACGAATCAACAAGGTAAATACACAATTTAATTGCATATCAATTGTCACCTAATGAATGGTACTCAGACACAAACAGATGATTACTCTTGCACAAATCTCGTACAAGTTAGGGACAGTTCAGTACGAGTTAGTACGGCGAAGTTTCTGCTAAGTCCCACCGACTTAGAAGGTAATTTATTTAACCGGAACAAGAAATACGGGATTAATTTTAACTGTTCAGTTATAAAGAGGTCATGTTTGTGTAGAAAGTAATATCTGAATACGATTTTGATAATTCTTTCAACGGAACAAGAAATATTAATTTTAAACTGTTCAGTTATAAAGAGGTCATGTTTCTGTAGGAAGTAATCTCTGAATACGATTTTGATAATTCTTTCAACGGAACAAGAAATATTAATTTTAAACTGTTCAGTTATAAAGAGGTCATGTTTGTGTAGAAGGTAATATCTATATCTGAATACGATTTTGATAATTCTTTCAACGGAACAAGAAATATTAATTTTAAACTGTTCAGTTATAAAGAGGTCATGTTTGTGTAGAAGGTAATATCTGAATACGATTTTGATAATTCTTTCAACGGAACAAGAAATATTAATTTTAAACTGTTCAGTTATAAAGAGGTCATGTTTGTGTAGAAGGTAATATCTGAATACGATTTTGATAATTCTTTCAACGGAACAAGAAATATTAATTTTAAACTGTTCAGTTATAAAGAGGTCATGTTTCTGTAGGAAGTAATCTCTGAATACGATTTTGATAATTCTTTCAACGGAACAAGAAATATTAATTTTAAACTGTTCAGTTATAAAGAGGTCATGTTTCTGTAGGAAGTAATCTCTGAATACGATTTTGATAATTCTTTCAACGGAACAAGAAATATTAATTTTAAACTGTTCAGTTATAAAGAGGTCATGTTTGTGTAGAAGGTAATATCTGAATACGATTTTGATAATTCTTTCAACGGAACAAGAAATATTAATTTTAAACTGTTCAGTTATAAAGAGGTCATGTTTGTGTAGAAGGTAATCTCTGAATACGATTTTGATAATTCTTTCAACGGAACAAGAAATATTAATTTTAAACTGTTCAGTTATAAAGAGGTCATGTTTCTGTAGGAAGTAATCTCTGAATACGATTTTGATAATTCTTTCAACGGAACAAGAAATATTAATTTTAAACTGTTCAGTTATAAAGAGGTCATGTTTCTGTAGGAAGTAATCTCTGAATACGATTTTGATAATTCTTTCAACGGAACAAGAAATACGGGATTAATTTTAAACTGTTCAGTTATAAGAGGTCATGTTTGTATAGGTTGTAATCTTTGATTATGATACGATTTTGATACTTCTTTCATAGCAGTGGTGAAAGGTTAATTTTTATTAAATTTCCCACCACTCCTTTATAATCTTATCAAATAATAGAGTTGCCAATTAATAAAAAGTAAAACAGCTGACTTGGAATTTTTCCACCATTTGCCACAGATCCACAACATTCGATCAAAGTTTTCAAAAGACTTCAATTCCAGAATATAATTTGCAATAACACTAATTCTCGACCTACGCTAAAATAAAAACTTAATAAAACAATCTCGATCTCCATTCTTATAACTTCTGCATCACAACCTACCAGAATCCATTAAACTTAACAAAACAAGCAATTCAAAGGCGTTAACTAAGTTGGATATCGAAATAGCTTCGACGTAATGCATGAGGTGTGGATAGATGACGATGCATCACGTCTACACAATTGAGTCATTGACGGCACATCGTGCGGCAACTTCGGCGATAATCAAATTTTGATTGGGTTCTATAGTTATCTTACCAATATTACACACATACATAAACACACACACAGTGAGAGAAAGAGAGACACAAAGAGACACTGAAAGTGATGCGGTGAGAAAATATATATTTGACTAGCTGACCCGACAGTCGTTGTCCTGTCAACTATGAATTTGCAGCGCGCATTCTGTTAATCGTTGAAATTAACTTTTCTTAAATTTTCTAACATTCCGTTCAACCCCCTTAATTTTTTCTTCATAAGATCCTTCTCCTGACCAACAACAAAATAATAACAAACACAACAAAAAAAATAGTGAAATCGGTCCAGCCTATCACGCGTGATGGCGTGACCAAGGGAAATAGGGATTTATTGTTATATATATAGATTAATAGTTGTTAGAAGTAAACTAGGCGAACTACGTTTTATAATTGAAAAGTAAATAATGGAAATTTTATTCGGAAGGTCTTTAGATTAATCAAACAGTCTGAAAAATATATTTCACTGGCTTACAACTAGCTTTTGTAGTTGTAAACGTCCCTATACTTGAGGTTAAGATGCCTCTTTGTCTCCCTCTATGCTATGGAAAGAAGTGGAACAATTAATATCTTCAACTTCTCCCTATCTTTCTATCGGATTAATTTTGTTCCAGGTTCAAACAAATGAGTGACTCGCGGAGCTTCAACATTCATTGTCATAATGAATGCTGTCGATCCTGGCTCACAAAAGTTGCAGTTGTGGGTGTGAAGGCGAAATAGTCTCGTAGTAGTATAAAACTAACATCTTACCGCCGTTTTCAATGAACGCTCCCAACTGCTTTTCACGATCTATCGTAAAAAAGGATTAATCACATGAAAGCTTTTTTGACATTTTTACTAATGAGTTATTTTAATTGGTCTATTTTCGGGATCGGAAAGAAGATTAAGATTGGAATCGTTTATAAAAATTGCCGTTAATCTCACAACATATATAAACACAACCTAATATGTTATTAAATGTATAACCTAATATGTTAACATTTGCATTAATTAGAACAAATTAACAATGAATTATCAGATCCGATAATCGATTTGGTTTTAACTAGACGCATCGTTAACAATGTTGGTTTCGGAACAGCGCACGGTTCAATGGGCGGCCATTGTCCCGGATATCACGTAATTATCTGTTCGACAAGTGTCAAATAATTAAAGGTTGACGCAGACTTATCGGTTCGGTAACAGTACACCGCAATAGTGTTCCAAAATACATTTACGTAAGGTATATTTTATACTCCAATGAAATGTAGATAAATTATTTGTCTACGGTTATTATTTTATTCGAAATTTGAATTTGGAATTGGCCAGTTCTAAAAATATTTTTTAATTTATCTAGCATTTGAGTGCATAAATATATTTTATTCAGCCATCTTAGGTACTTCTTAATTAAATAAATAAGCCATTCCATGAGATTGTTTTAATATAATAATTTTATACTAGGCATTCTATGAGTAAAAACTTAAAGGTTGTTAAATTTATCTACAAGCAACATTTTTCATTAGCAACAAAACCTCTTCGGCATATTTCCCCCGTTAATGAAGTCTTATTTCGTATTTTTTTAACTTAATTAAAACTTCGCGGGATCCAAATTGCACAATTATAATTTTAATCACGCAAAGTGAACTTTGTTTTTGAATAATAAATAAGGCATTACGTTATGAATGCGCCTCTTGGCTTATATCGTGACGTTTACAAATGAGTGTTTTAAAATTCAAATGAAATATATTTAGTTTTGCATGATATAATGCTGAGAATTTTTTTTCTTAGGCTGAGATGTATTAAATTATTTTCGGCTTAGATTAAGTCAGATCTTCGGATGCACAAAAATTGTTATTCTTACAGTAGCGAAGAGTGAAATTTTCTGATAGGACACCCGACACAACATAGGTACTAATAATATCAGCCCTGTATTATATACTTGCCCACTGTTGGGCACGGGCCTCCTCTACTACTTAGAGGGATTAGACCTTAGTCCACCACGCTGGCCTACTGCGGATTGGTAGACTTTACACACCCTCGAAATTCCTATAGAGAACTTCTCAGATGTGCAGGTTTCCTCACGATGTTTTCCTTCACCGTTAACGTGAACGATAAATTCACAAAGAATACACACATGATTATTTTTTTTAGAAAAGTCAGAGGTTTGTGCCCTTGGGATTTGAACCTGCCGACATTCGTCTCGGCAGTCCGTTTCACACCCAACTAGGCTATCGCCGCTGCTAGGTGCATAGGTACTAATATGCATGAATGCAGTCTGCAAATCATTCTAATGATAATTAGATTTTACAATCAGAAAAGAGAAGCCGGCAAGGATCGGGTTATATGGAACCTTCACCACTGATGTTTTATCTGTTTCACGACCTCTTTTGAAGACGGACAATAATACATACCTACCTACTTAAACATTTTGTGTCTATAAAATTGGAGATTTAAGTCAAAGTTTGTATTATACATTTATTAACGTTTACAAAAACCTTACACAGACATAGCATTGTTAAAAGTAAATAATAAACTTTATTTAAAATTATAATAAAACTTATTGATTTAAACTCATTATGTCTTGGTCAATACATAATAAAAAAAAAACACCACAAACTTTCTCACCTACATTATTAAAAGATCCTTACGCAGCTCCATAAACCAAAACTAGTCCATCCCAGGCCCCTAATAAATCTACAATGACCTTGTACTTGGACACAATAAGCGATTTTTCGCCGAACCTTTCCACTAAGTGTGCTCATAGACACTTCATGTCTATAGGCACTCGTATCCTGGCGGGTTATCGCAATTTCATACAGGGAATAGCTTACACGACACTGTAATTTAGATAGTGCCTTAATAATGTTAAGGTTTAGATTGCTTTTTGTCATAGTTGGGATGAGCGACGGGCTGACTAAACTAGGGCTCGGTTTTGTATGATTTAGATAGCGTAGATGGGTTTGCTACGTACGAACTATTTGATATGTCCTTATATAATAAGTGATTTTAAATCATGTACTTGTTTAATTACTTTTGTTGTTGACTGTATAAAAAACAATGTTTCCGAACACGAGAATACGCTCTTAGCCTTATTTTCTTAGTATAACTGATAGTTGTGATAGAAACATTTTGGGATTATTAAAGTGCGCTAAACAAACTCAACGTTTATTAAACATTTGCCTATGGTTTCGCCCGTGGTATAAAGATTTATCGGGATAAAAAGTAGCCTACAAGACTAATTAGTTAGTTTCCTATTAAAAAAAAAACAGAACAAAATCGATTTAGTAGTCTCAGATATTAACGCGTTTAAATAAACAAACTCTTTAGCATTATATAATAGTATACTGAATAAGTTACATCCAAAATAAATAAACCCTACAACGGAAACCAATTAACTCATGAATATTCAGAATACACAAAAATACAAACATCCGATATCAACAAAAACACATTAATATTATCGATAGAACGAAAAATGTATAGAGGCATTAAAACAATACCAATCCATACACACAAATAAACAGGGCGGTTTAACACAAGTTTTAATTGACTCGTTTAGTGCCCACACTCTACGTAGAGTAGGAAATCCCAAATGAATATACAAGCATTTCATATTAGTAGGTATTGGGAATGCCTCAGTGTACGACTACCACTGTGAGGTATTGGGTTTGAATCCCCGGTCGGAGAGTTATACGGTTTTGTGCGCAGTATCAGCCCGGAGAGAATGGGGCTCGAATCCTATCATTTCATGGGATGGTACATAAAAAGCAAAAAATGGTCTTACTTTCGGTCATAAATACACGTACATACACCATATTAATTTATAAAAAAAAAACTAAGACTTGGTTTTTTGCCGACAATATTTGTTATTCATGAATAATTTTTGTAAAGACAAATATGGGATTTAATTTAACACAGTGACAAAATAACCCTGTACATTATAACCCTTACCGACAAAGCTAAATTGATCAGAATAAATCAAACATATGAAATGCGAGCATTAAAAACATCAGAGCCACTTAAATAATAGCTAAGGGTAATAGCTTACCAACTCATGCATTATTCGTAAGAACAGGTAATGGCCCGTCCACTCCAAACTACGGAGTTCACCGTTTTCATCGCGTACAGATCAAATAAGTTCTTTTAGTATTATTGGTTTCATATTTGTATATTTTGGGGGTTTGGATTGTGTAAATAATATGTATGGTGCCACCAGAAAGTCATGTCGCATCAGCTTTTTACAGAAAAGTTCCGTTGTAAATATGTCTAGGTTGATGTAGAGAAAACTTTTGGTATTATATCCTTAAATAAAGAAATATATTTTTTTTAATCTTTAATTTAATTTAAATTCAAAGTAAATAGGAACGAAGACTGACCAACCAAATAATGATACTTAAAATCCTTACATATAAAACAAAGTCTCCCGCCACGTCTGTCTGTCCGTGGACGTGATAAACTCACAAATTACCCAATTGATTTCAATGAAATTTGGTATGGAGATAGTTTGAGACCCTAAGAAATACATGCGCTACTTTATATCCCGGAAAAATGTATAACGGGATTTTTATCCCAGTGAAAGTTCATGCGGGTAAAGCCGCAAGCAAAACTAATACTAAATTAAAAACATTCAGAAAATTTAGTTTTAAATCTTTAGGTAACACATTTTTCTCCTTAATTTAGAAAAAAAAATATGATCCGAAATACTAAGGACGCTCCGAAGAAGCGCGCACGTCACGAAAAATAATTTCGATAGCGACAGATAATTTATTTCTGACGACACCTGTCTCGTCGCGGAATTAAATATTATCGCAGGAGGTGATTCACATTAATTTACTCTCACGTCTGTCTATTACTTTATTCTGTTCATAAATATGATCACTGATGGTAGGTCTCTCATATGTGAGAATCCACCTGGGTAGGTACTACCGCAATGTCTATTTCCGCCGCTAAGCAGTAGTGTGTAGTCACTGTTGTGTTCCGGTTTGAAGGACATTGTAGCCAGTGTAACTATTGGACATAATGAGGCAACATCTCATGTCTCAAAATGGCAAGCGCGGTGGAATACCAAACAATGCTTTGTAATTCAAGGTGTTGGATGGTGATTCTGTTTATACGCGGTCGTGTCGCTTACCATCAGGCGAACGATAAGTTCGTCTCGCCATTAAAAGCAATAAAAATTAAATAAAAAAATGTTATAATAAACTATGTATTATATTATAGTTATTTAGTTACTTATGTTATACCACGTTTGTTCCCCACCTAAATGTTACGTTCCGGAATCAGCCTGTGTATATCCGGCTCCAACAGGCCGGCACCATTGTGTAGACTGGCCAGGGGCAATCATCTCTCGTCAGTGGACATTCTATTGGACTCCACTCGCCTTAACATCAGACGCAGTGGGGTCAATTTATCCTGTACGTATAAAAAAATCTTCCTTACAATGCTACAAAAGAGAAGATTATGTAACAAAAGTAAAATTAGTCTACAATATGACTTAATTTATGTTATATATAAATAGCCCTTTGCGCTACCTTTTTAAAAGCGTAATCCATTTATTATGCAAATCAGATATTATGCAAATCACGTTAGATTTAACCTAACACATTCAAGTACCATTTCATCCCAAATTCGTTATCTCAGAGTTTTTAACATAAATATTATGAAAAACATCCCTTTTCTTATTACTGAGAGAGTCCCTTAATAATATCTTTAACGACAATTTTATGATTATGTTCCATGGGACATGAAAAGATAATTTTCAAGCAACTTTACTGACAATATGGTTCATAAAAGCGTAAAAAATATCGTAATATTTTATTCTCTAGATTCGTAATAGTTGTACCCGCGACTTTGTTTGCGCTATTTTATCTATAGTGGTACGCAATAATGCGGATACTCGGTAATATTTTATCGTTTTGTATTGCATTACATTGTACTGTATTGCACTGCATTGTATTGCATTTAATTGTAATGTATTGTATTAGGTATACTGTATTGTATCTATTGAACGAGAAAATTGCATACTGACTCCTGCCGGCAAGTCAGGCCGGCATAATTGTGTCGGCTGGCAAGACATAATCATCTCTGGCCAGTCGACTTATTTTTTGACATTATAAACAGAGACCACTGTTCAAATCCATTGAGGTTAAATAACAGAATTCTTTACAGTAACAACGTTTTAGAAACTATGTCCGCAGAGAAAAAATGTAATTCTGAAAATAAATAAGCATAGGACCTATACAAAGGCCATTTGCGAATACTTTCTTGACCAAATTGAAAACAAAATTCAATCAATTTAGAAACGATAAAAGTCACTACTAAAACAAATATTGTCACAACCAAAAATGAAAGTTGGTAGACGTATCGACACGGGACCGCCAGGGGAAATCTAATGTTCGGAAACAGGTGAACTTACCAAATAATTTGATTTGCCAACTCAATCGTATTTACAGCGAAGGGGGCACGTATTTAAGTTGTTGGTTATATTTTATACTGCGGGATTTGAAGAGACAATAGTTGAATTGTGATGTATATATGTTGGAATAGTCAACATAAAAAGTCTTAGTTTGGTGACTGGTTATACGATATTATTGAATCATTCATCAGTCGACATTCTATTGGAGCCGACTTCATTTACCGTTAGGTGCAGTGGGGGTCACTTTGCGCTTTCCCTATAAAAAAGGTAAACTCGAGTGAAGAAAATCAAAAAACGCAGCTATTCATTCAACTAATCTACCTATAGGTGACTACTACTCACATAATGCAGTCCCAGATACTTGGCATAATCCTAAAAAAGGCACTGACGAACAAATGCATAAATTTTCCTGAACTTTCACTATGTCAACGCTATCTTAAGCATGCTTTTAGGAATAATTGATTAATGTCATTATGCACTTTTAATGGCTCGATAAGACAACTAATCTAGCAGTAAATTCACGAATATTTATTGTTCCTACCACGTAGAGGCCCACCTCCCAATGAATTTTGCATCTATGAACTTTTAGCGACTTTCTAATAACAGCAAATTTTAAATTCTACTGGTGCTGGTGGTAGGTCTCTCATATGTGAGAGTCCGCGTGTATAGGTAACACCAAAATTTGTATTTCTGCCGCCAAATAGCAGTGTGTAGTAATCGTTGTATTTTGGTTTGAGTGACATTGTAGCCAGTGTAACTACTGAACATAATAAGACATAACATCTCATGTCTCAGGACAGCGAGCGCAGTGGAATAAACAATACTTTGACGAACGGCAAGCTCATCTCGTCATACTAAGCATTAAAAAAATAACTTACCAGGCCCCTTATAATGCCACAAAATACGCGACTAGGAAGTCGATGTCATTTATTTTAATGTTTTTAATTAGTGAAGAGACCAATTCGTCAGTCACGTGTTAGTCTCTCAACCAATAATAATAAAACGACACGGAATTGTGCCGTGTTTTTAGCACATTCCAAGCACGCATGTCTCTCGACTTGTAGAGAGTTGGTGTTAACTGTCATTTTATTAACGATATTACTACTAGATATTGGAATCAACAATATAGCCAGTTATAGTCGGCTATGTCTATGCCATCTTATGTTTCTGGGTGACGAGAGCAGAACGCTGGTATGCATAGCTTTATAGATCAGTACTGTGAACTGCCGCATAGCGCCTTGTAAACCAAACTTCTGCTGTTTCTATATTAACGAGTAATCTTCTCGGTTCGTCATGTGCATAAAAAAAATTGCCATTTACACAACAATGCGTAGGCCGTACATTATATATGTGACTTTTGGGCATACTTATATATTTGACTCGAATAATGAATGCGAACGTATAGTTTGCGAGACGAGCCAACCGCTAATAATTCTTTGCCGGCAAATGTATGGATCCCCAGAGTAAAACCGTTGCCACAGCTCTGTTAATACAAAACCACATGCAGAAAATAGTGTTATAAGATACATTTTAAAGGTCTTACAAGCCTATATATATTTCTGTTTGCGAGCAAATTAGCAGTCTCCATGTGCGTATTGGATATTAGATTGGTGCGACCTTGGATATTTGTAACTTTAATCTCATTGCCATACGAAAAAGAGTAAAATATAAAAAAAATTAGATCTTGAACATTCTATTCTCAACTTTGTTTATCGTTAATATGGATCAATTTTCTTTTTTATTACCTCCCAACAAGGCGTCGAAAGAATGCTGAAGATTACTTACATGAGAACGAAAATTCAAACCAATTCCATACCAATCACACTACGTTCTCGTAAAATCAAAATTTCATCTTTCGTATCAAAGGTCGCACTGTAAACATAACGATTATCGTCCTTTGAGATTGTCATCAGAAGGGTCGCTCGGACCCGCACGTGACGGGTTGCTGTGACGTAAAAACTCGTCATGGTTCTTGGGTGCGTGTTAACCCTGTGAATGCGTACGTGAGATCGGGATACTAATTTCGCAGATCCAATTGGTGTTTTTATGTAGTTGACGAAGGAACTTTAACCTAACAGCCAATATTGGACAATTTATTATACCAATTTTTAAAAACAATATTCGAGATACAAGTTTTTTATATGATCTTTATAACGTAATGTTATGCTAAAACCTTTAATTAAAAAGCGGCGATAGACTTATTGGGAGTAGAACGGAAAGCCGTTACGAATGCCCGCCGCGCAGGTTCAAACCCAAGGACACGCAAATCTGACTTTTCTAAAGTTTTGTGTGTTTTATTTATGAATTATCGCTTGCTTTAACGGTCAATGAAAATATGGTGCGGAAACCTTCATATCTGAATTCTCCATAATAATTTCGAAGGAAAGTAAAGTCTACCAACCCGCGCTAGGCCTGCGCGGTGGACTAAGACCTAAACTCTTTCAGTAGTAGAGGAGGCCAGTGCCCAACAGTGGGACAGTATATAATACAGGGCTGATATTATAATTAACTTAAACAAAATTACTTTTTCTTTTGTAGATATTAAAGTGTATGTTTAGTTTTAAAACATCACGAAATTTATCGCTTATTACTTTAACCTTTACAAAGTAAAACGAAACTTCAATCTCAAACTTGCATGAATTAAGAAAACTTATTTTTAGTATTCGCCATATTTTCGTTACAATTTTATCGGTAAAAGAAATTCCAAAATTAAATATTCTCCGATATAAAACTAGATAATGCGACGGAATTTTTTATATTGTTTTTCTAAGCAGAATGAGCTAAGGAATTTGAGACCGTACAGCCCGAGGCGAATAAAATATTAATCTCAGGTATCAATTTCTTTCTAATAAATACCTCTATGAATGTATAAGAACAAAGGAAGCCAGAATACTTAGAAAATCAATAATAAACCAGAATAAGTATTATTTTTATTAGTGGAAAATTCTAATTAGGCCTTCGTTACCCACAACTGCACTAATCTGGCTGTTAGTTTTCCAATAATTGTAAAAATAAAATATTCGAAATATATATTTAGAGATCTTGTCATTATTTTAAGTCGAATAACGATCGTCATATTACAATTTTTATTTATTTAAATATTTATAGAACGTTGGAGGAAGCCTTTACTCTCCAGGAAGGGTCTTCAAAAATAATATATATAAGTACATACTTAGTAAATTGAATAAAAAGGTAATAAATAAAGGCTTCATTATTATTATTTAAATGTTAATACTCTATTAATTATTTACGCAAACATTAGACTTCATGCATTTCGCGGAAACTTACTCCAAACTTATATTGTTAACAACTAGGAAACACACTTATGAATATTATATTACTTTTAATAGCACCTGTATTGTGACCTAAATTCAAAACCCGTAATAAAAAAATACTATCATTTTATTGAGTGGTAGAAAGTGCGAAATTACCTCATAGTTCATTATTAGTTAGACAACAATCAAGTTGTTTAAAAAAATAAAATAAGCAAGAGACAAAAACAAACACACGCAGATTAATCTTATTAAATAAATCGGATCTCAAAAGACTGGCAGCCAGACTTGAAAACACTGCGTGCTCATACTGCGTAGATCGAACCGTCAACAGCTAAAAAAAATTAACGTTGTATAATTATAAAATGTAGGTAAATATCGTAACTTTGACTTGCTGATGACCAACACCTCAGTTCGTCCCGCGACCATGAAGGCTTCAAAATCTCGGGAGAAAATAGTAATATAAATAACAAGCGATAAAATCCGTAAATAATTTTATAACAATTTCTAAAATTCACGTAAACATAAGAAATTAGAAACCAAAAAATAATTTAACATACCTACATATATACTAATTAAAATTAAATTTTTCTTTTTGTATATATTTTGTTTATGTACTTATCTAACATAGCTAACAATTTTATATTACAAACATAAAAACACGTTGAATTTAGAACCTCCTAATTTTTTGAAGTCAGTTAAAAATAAAAAGTTTGAACCCTAAGTCCAACTCTTCTAAATTGCCGAAGCTAACTACTCTGCTGTAAAATAAAATAAATACGATATAATTGGAGTTAAGGGATGATCTTCAAGTACAAGGAAAATCTTTTAGGTCACACAGCTTACCGGATTAGCCTAACCTTCACAAAACCTCCATTTTGCGTTACCTAACACATTTTACGTTCTATTTTTAGACTGACCCGTATCAAGTTATAAAAAGATTTTGGGTTTGAAGATTGGCCCTTATTGTCAAGGAATTTCAATTATTCACAGATTTCATTTACCTCATCAATCAATCAATAATTCGTACTAATATTAGACTCAAATTGTACATTCAATTTATCATATCCGATAACTGATTCTAATGAATATCTTTACGTAAAACACAAACGTCACTTCTTAGATGTGATGTATTATTTTTTTTATTGCTTGAATGACGAGACGAGCTTACTGTTCGCCTGATGGTAAGTGATACGACCGCCCATAAACAGCAGAAACACCATCCAACACCTTAAATTACAAAGTATTGTTTGGTATTCCACTGCGCTCGCCATCTGAGATATGAGATGTTAAGGCTTATCTTTCAACAATTTTCAAACCGTTTCTAAAGAGGAAATGTTTTATAAACGAGACATATTAAAAATCCGAGCGTCAGTAACCTTTTCTGATTCAATGAAGCTGAAATAGAAAGGTAGCAGAAGGGGCGAATCGCGATACCGAAAAAAAAGTGTTGTTAGATATCTCACAAGCGTAGGTAATATTATGGTATTTTAAGGCTTGCGTCAAAGCAGCAAACGTACACAGTTCGATGCTAAAATTAGTAATGAATACGATAGATTGTTGGTACGGCATGAATATTAAACTTGTATGACTGCTTCGGTGGCGTGGTTGTATTAGGTGTGGAACGGCCGCTCTTAGGTCTCGGCTTCAAACCGTGGGCTGGAAAAGTGATATTGGGCCTTTTTTCTATCAAAAAAGCGGCGATAGCCTAGTTGGTTGTGGAACGGATTGCCGAGACGAATGCCCGCAGGTTCAAATCCCAAGGACACACACCTCTGACTTTTCTAAAAAAATATGTGTGTATTCTTTGTGAATTATCGCTTGCTTTAACGGTGAAGGAAAACATCATGAGGAAACCTGCATACCTGAGACATACTATTAGGAATTTTCGAGGGTGTGTGAAGCCTAACAACCCGCACTAGGTCAGCGTGGTGGACTAAGGCCTAATACCTCTCAGTAGTAGAGGAGGCTCGAGCCCAGCAGTGGGACAGTATATAATACAGGGCTGATATTATATTATTATATTATCTTTCAGCCCGGAGTTGAAGTTTTTTGTGCCTAATATTGGGTCTTTCTTGGGAGTTTGGAGTTTGTGCCGTATATGGAAATAGGCTTGCTTCGCATTGCATTATAAGAAGGGACCCATACATGGAAAAGTGAATGCTCTATAGCACCTCTGTACCCCTTCAGGGATAAAGACGTGATTTGTGTTTGTTTTTGGTGTGTTTATTATTTCAAAACAGTAAAATGCGCCTGTGGCCACATGTCAGCATAACCACGTTGAAGAATAATCTTTAACAGTAATAAAAAAATATATATACTTTATTTATCAGGCAGGAGAACAAACTTGCACTTATGATACGTCAAAACAAGTTATAATAATAGTTATTATTACTAAATTACATTTAAATCAATTATATAACTACGAACATTTAACTTAGGGATACAATTTTTAAAACAAGCTCAAGGTAATCCAAAGTAGCCAGTTCGGGCTGACAGGTAAAGCGAAATAACAAGACAACGCGTCGCGATCTTCGCCGATAAAGACAATATGACCCTACCTTAGCAAACCTACCAACCTTTCACTAGCTATCTTAGTGATGGCTATCTAAAGAAGAAAGACAGAAAGAAACTCCGGGCTTATTTATTTGTGATCAATTGTCTTTTTTTTTAAGTCCTTTGTATACAAAATCACTTTTATTATAATATGTTATATAAGCTGGTACAAACTCATCACCAATAATATAGAATAAGTTCTATGAAAAACCTAGACATGCAACGTACGTATTATATTCGATAATATTTGCTGGTGGTACAATATATTTTATATCCGTCCGGATAGCAACCTGCGTACACAAGGTATTAAAACCCGCTATAGTAGCCCATGTGTGTCGCGTTCCGGGATCAGCCTGTGTATATCCGGTTCCAAGAGGCCGGCATAATTGTATCCAGTGCTGAAGGGTGGACAGTGGACATTCAATTGGATCCCACTCCACTTACCATCAGGTGCAGTGGAGTAAAAGTGCCATTTCCTTACAAAAAAAAATATGTTAGTTACTAGTACATGTAAGTGCGTGTATGAACTATAAAATGGTCTCCATGGACTCAGCCCCTATTCCACCCCTTAAGTAAACGCCCCTCGTCAAATATAACTCGACCAAATACAAAAGTCACACTGTCAATTAAACTTCCAAATAAAATGACAATAAAACGACTACTACCTACAATAGCTGCATAATACCTTAACCAACACACTTAAATATTGTAAACCCTTCATTTTTAAACGTATATATCCCACGAGACAGCGGCAACGTTATCGCGAAAATGTAAACACCAAATTAAACTGATAATATTTTTATCAATTCTTCGTACAAAGTTATGAATTTTCACGGTTCCTAACTTTTTTACGTATCGCGTGCGTAGTAGATAACGTTTGATGCCTAATTGTAAATATTTTATCCAAATTTTAGCTTTTACCTTTGTAGTTTATTTGTAGTGTCATGTATTTTTCACTTATAAAAACGTTAACAAAACTTAAACGTAAACATCGAATACTTAAGCTGAAACTTAGGCTCAAACTTTCCTATATAGGGTTGAATTCCAAGAATACCACTAAACGTTACATCTTATAAACTCGAGAACGTCTAAAACATATACCTTGTACTCGACCTTGTAACACGAGTAAATTGATCTAAAGTATTATCACGCAGTTATTCAGAAGGTACAAAGAGCTAAAATTATTATTTAATGCATTTTTTTCTGATTTTGATATGTACACAGCAAAGTGACCCCACTGGACCTAATGGTAAGTAGGGTCCAATAGAAAGTTGACTGACGAGATATAATTACCCCTTGTCCGTCGACACGATTATGCCGGCTTGTTGGAGCTGGATATACACATTTCGATGTCTTGACATTAGCGTAAACATAAGAAATCATTAAAAACTTCTCGCTTATTTCAGAATAATCATACTAATACTGAAATTGATTTCGCACGTAGACGAGTATTGGAGGAAGCGATCATACATTCATAAGGGAAAGTGGCTGACACCGCAACGGTAAATCCACGATACAATCGCGTATCAAAGAGGGCTTAATGGAATTTTGGATTCCCTGTGGTGTTAAATCATAATTATTAAATAAAACTAAATTTTATTATGACTCAAAGCATTGCCCGTCACTCTTTTAAATACAGGAATAAACTTGTATTTTATAATAAATACAGATAATAAAACAAAAATACCGCAGAGGTTAGTCATTCTGGTAACAAACAAAAACATTTTTATAATCTGCTTAGGGCATCGATTAGGGTTAATGATATGAAATGAGTAGGAAAATATCACCAAACTATTAGTAGGTAAATCATAACCTACGAGTATACGACCCCTTGTCAACAAAAAAAAACAAACACCTCGAATTCAAGACCTCCTTTTTAAAGACAGTTAAAAAGTAAACGTTCTTATTTCAAAAATCGCAAATACTCAGCGAAGTCTCGAAGCTATTAGAGATGTTATTATAAATATGTACATAATATTTGAATAGTTTTGAAATGCAGCTATCTTAAGACCGAGTTCTAGAAATTTCAATAATGTTGACCAAGCAGCTTTTCTCGTAAGCCGTATATTAACATCGCAACGGGAATATAACTGGTTATATTTCATTTTGTTTATTTTTATACGTTTATTCAAATTAGTTTTATCTGCAACGTAATTGACTACCAAATTTGTACATTATGCACCAAGTTAGCTGATACTTTGCCATACAAATTTTGTCTCTGTGGTCTAGCAGTAGCAGTATATGATTGGGTCATGGGTTCGAATCCCAAGTGACATAACAATTTTTGCTCAGGCTGGATCCCAAAGGCGAGGCTGATCTGTGCCGACGATAAGTCGTAAAAACTATAACGGACAACCACGTGATTCTAGAGGTTCATTTTGAGGTACAGCTTAAAAAGATTCTAAGAATTCCTTCCAGAATACTATTATATAATGGAGTTTCTCTAATTAACTTTACCCTGCATAACTTACAACGAAATTATTTGTACATTTTACATAATTCATTGTTAGTGCTAGACATTCAGAATATTTTAATATCCATACTATTTACCGCGTAATTAATAATTTTACTTGGATGTTTACGTAAAAAAATTCTTAGTCATATAATAAGTAGTTCCGTCATTTACCGAAAGATGTCGCTGATTTAAAATAAAGTATTGTTCAATTTGCTTTTTGCTAAATCAACTATAGAGTTTCTTTTAATAATATCATATTTTTTATTAAAGCTCCAAATCGTTTTACCTTTGTTTAAAAAATACAAATATTTCCTTCGAAAAAACGTTAGTATTATTACACAAACAAATAATAAAAAATATGACTTATATTCAGTCCAGGGAGATTTGTGTTGAAATCAGTAAGGGACATAAACTGATGGAGGCATCCGTTTGACAGGGGAGACACACATCCCCATCACCTATTGACATGACATGCATTATTTATGAGGATCCATTTTGAAAGATTTTTATTATTTTTTATATATGCTTGATGATACAGCGATCATCGATAAGCAGCACCAACCCTATCTAGAAATTCGAATTTTAAACTTGTGAGTGATGATGCCATATTAGACTGAAGACGATGATATTAACAGATTTGTTGATTTTATATGCGGAATATAATACAATAGTATGTTACTCTTAGAGGCACAAATCAAAAACTAATCGGAATTACTATCGCGTACAACGAACCTACCCTCTAGTAAAATAAATAATTTTATTTATTAAGTACAGTTACTAACTCCACACTAAACGATAGTAATTATTGTGATTAAAATTAAAAATTAAATAACTCTGAAAACTTAATAATACACAATTCAGTTTATTAAAAACAGTAACGCACAAAAAATCAGTGGTCAGTCTGTTAAATATATCTTAAATGTGGGTAAGATTCAAACTTATAACTAGGGCCCGGATAAATATGTATAAAAAAATACAAAATATGTACATATAATATGGACCAAAAATCTGAAATATGGCAAAAATATGGAGTATAAAACAACAATACCTTTCATTTTAAACATTCTTTATTTTGAAAAAACAGTTACTGTTACAGTAAGAGTCATATTTTAAAAAAACTTTTAAAAAGGTAGCGAAATGTTGAATTCAAATTCTATAAAAATTATCGTTTCATCAAAAATATATATATTTTTTTTATTCTATCGCGGTTATTTATATTACATATTTATCCCGACGTTTCGAAGACTTTGCAGCCCTTTCGGACGACCAACACCTTAGTCCGCCCCGTGACCATGAAGGCTGCAGTCTTCGAAACGTCGAGAGAAAAATATAATATGTAGTAGCGCAAAGCTAGATATGTAAGTACGTAAAAATACAACGACACGCAACCAGCTCAAAACGTCACGTACGTATGATGTTTGAAAATATGGATGATGGTGATATTTTTTTGTAAAATATGGACTTAACCTTAAAATATAGGAAAATATGGAAAATAAAAATTAGTTTTTCACAATCCATATACAGTAATAGATCTAGAGAATAAGTTCTAGATCGAAAATCCCGTAAATTAAAAATAAGTATTTACATATTAATCCGGGCCCTACTTATAACCAATTTTAATAATTGCAAGCATGACTACACTTTTGTAGATTATAGAAAGTCAAGAAAACTCTAATATCAAAGAAAAACAGTCTTCCTTTTCCGAATTGTTAACTATTAACTCCATCTTTTAGTAACAATGTCGCATACTGGCTGGCGGATTGCAAGGCATTAAAGTTCCTGCTAAGAATTTCTTGGAAATCCCCAGATATCTCTCTCAAGCAGGATTTTCTCAAACGACAAAGAAGGTAAAAATATAATAGAACCTTTTCATTTGCCTGTATACATCATGAGTCACTATTTTCTCGCGAGGTTACCTGCATTCTGAGAATTCCCCGTAAGAATTTCAGTTATGTGAAATCTACTTATCCGCAAGGCAGCGTGGTGAACTAAAACTTAAACCCTTCTAAGTAGAAGAGGTCGAAGCCTAGCAGTACGACAATATACTTATAATATAAAGAAGATCGATATTATTTTAAGCTAATTTTATGACGCGTCCTATCTTTTACAGACAAATCCTTAATCGTTTCCATACTCTTGCTAGACGTTTTAATGTAAACTTTAACTGTATAGTTTCCCAAATTAAAATACTTGCTAGCTTATTCAAAAACCAGTACACGATTCGATGCCTACGCGTTCCGAAATAATAAATGTGCACACAGTACCGTGGATTACATACGCGTTGTTAGCCACGAACACAGGATAAAGCCTTTATTTGTTGCATGGAAATGTGGGTATTAAGGTCATCGCACACTGTGGGCCGTAGCTTCAACTCGGTTTTCTTTTGACTGATTTTTAACGTTTGTTGTTTCGGCTGGGTAATTTAATTTGGCATTGAATGGTACTATAACTCGCACATGTATCTTAAATTTCAACTCTATGACCTTCGTAATAAGTCGGTTTTGTGATGAACGATTTTGACTAATGATTTGAATTTTTCATAACTGATTTTTGACGAATTATAAGATTCAATAATACGCAGTTACAAAGGCCGAATTCAGAAATATTTATTGGTGTGTAACAAAGAAGATACCTATAATTTTTTTTTAATTCTCCTGCGTAGCTTTTTCGAATCTTTGTAGCCAATTCGAGGCCCACATAAACATCAACGGTTGAATGGCTAATTTACATAAGCGACATATTTTTGCAACACTAAGATTCTTACATATTTTAAGTCGGCACTTTTTTCTAGAAAACACTTTTCACTTTTTTTTTCATTTTTCTTTTGAAGCGGCGATACCCTAGTTGGTTGTGGAACTGACTGCCGAGACGAATGTCCGCAGGTTCAAATCCCAAGGGCACACACCTCTAACTTTTCTAAAATTATGTGTGTATTACTTTGTGAAGTATCGCTCGTTTTAACGGTGAAGGAAAACATCGTGAGGAAACCTGCATGTCTGAGGAGTTCTGTATAGGAATTTCGAGGGTGTGTGAAGTCTACCAATCCGCATTAGGCCAGCGTGGTGGACTAAGGCCTAATCCCTCTCAATAGTAGAGGAGGCCCGTGCCCAACAGTGGGACAGTATATAATACAGGGCCGATATTATATTATTACTACTTTTTTCTATGTTTTTTTACCTAGTTAAAATTTTTCGACAAAAAATGTCGCTTAAGTCCTATCGCTTAATCTTTTCAACCGTCGATATGATTCGAAAATATTTCTAACATCAAAGTGCTGCAGAAATCGTAGCTACCCGTATTTGTTTTCAACAAACAGTATCCAAACCGACGCACTCACTTCCCCCAATCGAAGAACTCCATTAGACTGAGATGTGGAATGGAGCCTAAATATCAATTAGTCAGGTTAAGGATTAAGTGCCCCGTGAACAGTCGTATACACTCGTTAGCGCTCGTGGCTAGCCTAGAATTAATATCGTACCAATTTCATTGAAGGCTGAAGATTGATTTTGTGTTCTATTTTTAGATTATTGCAGTCTTGTATTAGTTAATATCAAGAGAAGGGATTTGGAGCTAGAAATCAGTTTGAAAAAGAAAAAAATACATAATATACAGTTATTTAAAAGTATGTCTGTAAATAGTATTTTTTTTGTGCAGCTACATTTGGAAACATCTTTTATTGACTACTAATATATCCTCTGAGACAATACTTATGTGGTAGGTCTTCACACCGAATGCATGTCCATACCCAGGGTAACATTTACCGCAGTCCTAGACACACAATCCACTGTATAACCTCATGGTTGTAACTACACATTAAGGCCTAGGAAGACTCGACAACATTTCCTAGCTTTCTCCCCTCCGCCCGTCTTATGAGACAAGATGTAAAAATGGATATGGGCAAAAAGGTACTACTTAGATTCATGCCACAACATAAGCAACTTATATATGTTTTTATATGATTACAATTGGAGTGCAAATATCATAAAATAGCCAAATCTTTCCTATAGAAACACATAAAAAACATAGAATTAGGAATATATTCCTTTTTGAAAGTCGGTTAAATATACCTCACTTAACAAAGATGAACACGGGAAGTGACCTCATTTGACTACAATAATGCACCGCACCGCAAAGTAACTTAATCATTCCGTTTGTTAACCATAGCCATGAAACCACAGCGATTAAGATGGTACTTAATTTTGCAGCGGCTGAAATACTCAAACACATAATATGACTTGCTGGTCATGCATTTCTCTCTGAAGCTAGAGTATTTAAGTGACCAAAATTAGCCAAAGTTAATGTAAATCCAATATAAATATTATGGTTATTGCCTAGACTAGATTCGAAACTAGAATCTTAGGATTCATACACTAGTAATAGTGCTACCAAACCTTTTATAAGAAGTGACCCCTCTGCACCTGATTATAAGTGGATTGGGGTCCAATAGAATGTCGACTGACGAGAGATGATTACCTCTCACCAGTCGACTCAATTATGCCGGCCTGTTGGAACCGGATAAATATGATCCGGGCGGATAGCAACCACCGCACAAGGTATTAAAACCCGCCATAGAGGCCCACGTATGTATGTCGCGATCCGGGATCAGCCTGTATATATCTAGTTCCAACAGGCCAGCATAATTGTGTCGACTACCAAGGGGTAATCAACTCTCGTCAGTCAACATTTTATCGTACGTAAAAAAAATAACGACATAAAATGGTATAGTATATTGTTGCAGTTTTATGTAGTAAATACATTGAAAGTGTCTATTTTTTTCGCGTCAATAAGCACATGACGAAGCCATTCTAGATGATCTAAGCATAATCCAAATAAATAACAAAAAAAAATATAAAAATAATTTGAACCAAAAATTAAAGCGCCTTCAAAAACCACTCAAAACCAAAAATTAATTTCACATATACTGGATACCAATTTTAGAGTCGGTGCTTAATGATAATAAATAAGCGAGTTCTGAGGTAACAAACATTAAAAGAAAAAAAAAACATTCACCTGGAATTGATAACCTCCCCCCTTTTTGGAAGTCGGTTAAAAAGGAATACCACGACTCACGATTTAACGTATACATTCCATAAACGTCTTTAAATAATGAACCAAAGAGCAATAAAAAGGTTTTATTTCGCTCGCATAAATCATATTTGCTGCGCAGTTTCCCTTTTCTCAAAACTCGTACCCTAATACAGCAAAAAGGTAAGAAACACCAAGATTCAAGGAAATTGAGCTAATATTTTTATCTTTGTGTATCCTTTTTGTAGCTAAGATAGTAGTCGTTTTTTGGATACGGCAAATATATATACTAGAGATTGTTTCTTGGTTTGCGTTTCAATAAATTAGAGTTTAATATAGAGTTTGAATGCGAGATTTTTGTACTTGATAGAGTTGAGTTAGTTCCGATGACTATGAACTAATGATTTCGGGTTTTGAGTTCACTAGTTACGTTTCTGCCTAACCCTTCAGATTAACGTCGTGAGGCTATGCTGTATGATATAAAAAAATATAGAAAAGGGCTTAGATGTATGCGGAGTCATTACAGATAATAGATATGATAAATAAACTCTAAATTAATTATATACTATCTAAATCCCGCGAAATTCATATCAATAATCAAACTTTAATTAAGTAATTAAACGTAATCTGGACTGCTTAGCGCTTTAAGTACAGGCAAAGATTTATTAAAAAGTAAAAACCACTGACTTTAGGCATACAATGGTATTCCTGTGCCTCTATAATATCCAACCAGTACAAACTACACAAAAAGTTCCAATAAAATATTCGAATTCTATTTTCAAAAATAATGTTTCACAATAAAAGTACTTCATTAGTAAAAATGTTTTTAAACAAAGTATAAACGTTGAGTGGTGTCAAAGTGAATTCAAATTGTGGAGGCGAGTAATGAACTTACTGAAAATTAATTATGGGCGCACCTCTTCAGACGAAGAGTCTTCTGTACAGCATAAAACACTTAAGTGCCTGATCTTATAAATAAAAAAGTAACTGTATCCGTTGTGTTTTAGAGGTGAATTTAATTTAACGAAAAATATAAATATAGCGGCGTCTTTAATTCGACTAATACCGCAAATAACTGAATTCATTTTTAAAATATGAAAGTAGTAATTTTTTTTAATTAATACTGTAATTTTCAATCTATATTGTCTTTAATCCAAGTAAAGCCGCGGGATATATACAGGCTTACATATAGCAAAACAGCTGCTTAACCCACTGATAAACAAAAAAGACAAAACCGACTCCGACTTTACCACTTATAAAACCCACCACGTTGAATTCGGAATAAATATAAGTAATAAAAAGTGAGTTATTTCACGGGCAGCAGACGCCTCTTAAGTTTCTGATCACGCGCCGACGCGTTTTCGGCTTGGCGTAAGCATATACTTATCGGGGAAAGTTATGCTACGACCACTATAGATAAATAAGTTTTAGTTCCCTTTTTACGTGTCCGTTTGTATAATAGTATACTTTTTTTCTGAAACATATACCTCTTTATTTATAGATACAGACATATAGACGTTTTTATATCTCGACATATTGTTATATCTCGATATTAGCCAATCACAACGGCCCTATGTCTACGCACTGCGAAGGCTGCTATGTCGTCAGCACTGAAAAACAGACTTAATATCACAGCTTTACTCCGTCCTTAGATAAAAAAAAGTTTATGAATAAGGGGGATAGTACATAGTACACGTAATATTAACTCGATACGAATAAAAGAGTTCAAATAGGCCGGCATAATTGTGTCGACTGACGAGGGGTAATCGTATCTCGTCAGTCGGCGCTATCTTAACCCTGCTCCACTTACTATTAGATAGTATGTCACTTTGCAAGCGGTGTTCTTGTTACCATATAGGCCCAGTGGGGTATCTAATATTTGTGTATATAACTAGATGAGAATATAAGCAATTATACGAAATATAATAAGTATTCTACAGATTATATAATGAACCTATAAAACATCCCGCACTTGATATTCACACTTCGAAATATGGTACTTTCTGACGCTCAGTAAAATACATATTATCCACAGCACCCAAGCCAGATACAACTCCCACATCGTCTGCCTTACCTTACTTAATATATTTTATAGTTATTAATATTATTTAGTAACTAAGTAACAATGATGTATCAACATAGTTAGGACTGCAGTCTAGAATAAAACTCAATATACATGTATCTTAAAATATACTGATTGTATTATATTTTGTTGCCAATTAAAAAAAAAATATATTGATTATGAATATTGGAAACGTCATTCATCACCAAGAGGCATCAAATGTTGTCTTAGGACTGCATTCAAAAACCAATCTCTCCTTTTGAGTATGATCTCAAGTAGACATTTAATGTATTAAACTATGTATAAACAAAGCTTAAGCTGTTTAATATTAGATGTTGTTCAAATGGAAGAACGCTGCTTGCAGAATGCTGCTTGACGGGAGAGATAGATATTGCTGTATATGGAATCAATAATGCAATGGTTTAAGTCTCTAAGGCACGCATTAATATTATAAAATCAATCGCACCTTTGAGTAAAATCTCAAGTAAACATGTAATGTATTGTTCAATAAATCAAGTTTAAGCTGTATTTGTTGTATTTAAGAGCTCGTTCTCAGCTGATTCGGCGCTGTTTAATAAATAAAAAATGTCATAATCGTCACTTACTATGACTTAAGATATCATTTGAGTTTTTGTTAACATGAGTATATTATATAACGACTATCTTAAGATACAGTCCTGATTTTATTTCTCAGCTAATATCGTTCTTCAGCGCAAAAGTAAGTGGCTCTATTAATACAGACCTAAGTAATTACAGTGTCCACAATGACATTCAAGCCGGAACGTATCAGTGTAATAGGCTTTCTTGTTTTCACTGACCAGGCAAATAGACTTCACTGCAACTCATAGTAACTGGAGTGGGGTCCAATAGAATGTCAATTGACGAAAGATGGTTACCCATCGGCAATCGACACAATTATGCCGGCCTGTAGGAACCGGATATACACAGGCTGCTCCAGGGACATATTTTTTTGTGGGACTCTTCGACCCACTCTCGTCCCCCCTATCCAGGACAAGGGTTTTTACGTATCCTTTATTTTTTTTCCTGGGTCATATTTGCGTGGGCCACTATGACGGGTTTTAACGCCTTGCGTACGGTAGTCGCTATCCGGGCGGATATAGAATATATCCTACCACCAAA
This sequence comes from Manduca sexta, assembly GCF_014839805.1. NCBI lineage: Eukaryota > Metazoa > Arthropoda > Insecta > Lepidoptera > Sphingidae > Manduca > Manduca sexta. Next base: position 9,778,579 of record NC_051129.1, read on the forward strand.
AAGGCTAGTTATAGTGCTAGAAATGTTACTCCATATTACAATTGATATACTTATTATAATTGATCTCAGTAAAATAATAAAATATAAAATTTTGAGAATACTTCGCAACAGCTAAATTGTAATTGTATGCGTTGTACAAAAACCTACCATACGTGTATGGAATAACGTCTATTGTCATATTAGCAATTACATCGTCGTATTCAGCACTGCATATATAGATACAAGCATTTCAGAGAATTCATACCACGTAGAGTTTTACGTACAGCATTTAGCCCAAATTGTTCGTACTGTAATATTTTCCATAGTTTCCTTTGTAGTAATGTTAAAACTATTCGAATACTAATGAACTCGAAATGGAAACTCATAGAGGGTAGCAGTCTTTGATACTGGACAGTGTTACATATAGAAAAAATCTTTTGTGATTATTTATGCAGGTTTTTACTTCCAATTTAAATAGTCTAAGGTTTTTTCTGTATTATTGCTTTGAATGATGAAACAAGCTTGCCGTTCGCCTGATAATAAGCGATACGAGCGTCCATAAACAGTAGAAACACCATCCAACACTTTCAAATACAAAGTATTGTTTAGTACTCCACTGCGCTCGCCTTCCTGAGAAATGAGTTGTTAAGTCTTATTATGTCCAGAAGTTACACTGGCTACAATGTCTTTCGTACCGGAACACGACAGTGCCTCACACTGCTGCTTGGCGACAGAAATAGACATTGGGGTGGTTTATGCCTACCTCCTCGAAAAGCAAAGACGAATGACAATGGCGAAGGGTCCATATAAACTGATTCCTACCAGCTTCTTTTTGAAATATATGTAAAATCTAATTATCATCAGAATTATTTGCAGACCGTACACACACATTAGTGTCCGTATTGTGTGTCGGGTTCCCTTTTTTGAAAATTTCATACTTCGCCACTGATGCATGATTAATGTACCATTGATAAAAGAGTTCACTTTCGTCCCAAATAGGTGACAAACCCATCACCTTATCGGGTATAAATTTTGATCACAGTAAATTCAGTCTTTTTAAAAAATGCATTTTTTTCATGGCCTGTCCTTAGCATCAAACTCGGAACCTCACAAGCTGAGAACGCTACCAATAAAATAAAATGACGATGATTATGGAATTGTAAATATTTAAATTGGTTTATATTTGTAAGATAATCAAGTGGTTTAAAAAAAATTAATAACTACAAATAAATAGATTTTATAATACAACACTCATATAAATTTGAATGAAAACATGCAATTAAATAGAAACAATTTACATATACTACGTTTATTATTCACCCAAATCAAAAGCCAAACAGAGATTATTCTATCCTATGCAAAGAGCTTTAATTGCACCTCCAAACCTTACCGGAACCTAAAACACCGGTAGCGCATATTCTAAAGCGTCTATGAATGGATTCAGTCATTGTATTATGTATTTACATTTTTATATGTGATTTGTATTGTACCTTATATTTTAGTAGATTTAGTATGTATATCGTACATTATAATGGTATTTCTGTTCCAATAAAATGTATGCTTAATTTGTTATCCTTAGTTACACCATATCTTTAGAATTAACGAAATAATGAATAGCTATAAAAATGTATATTCGCTGTGGTAAATCGACTTTTTTATAATCAACATAAAAGCTAAACGACGGCTTAATCTAAAAAAGCCAATTTTAGTCATGAAAATGGCAAAACTAGTCATAATCCACTTTTGTTAGGACTTACGAAATATGAACTTTATAATCCAAATAAAATACATAAAATATATTCACACTGAGCAATACCAATATCTCACTGCACAAGTTTATCTCACAATATAAATTCCCGTTTGCAATGACAAAGACACTGAACGCGTAGTCGCGTAGCGGCGTAGCTCTGGGCGCGACGTAGCGACTAGCTACGCGCGTGTCTAGCCACACACTGACTACGAGCAGAGGGGTTACCAGCTGCGAATCAAATTACCCGATAATTTGCCCCCTGAATAATGTAGTGGACTGAAAATTCGCGCAGCTGCTTCAGAGGAAATGTTCATTAAAGCAAACTCTGGGCTTAAACTTCGAGACGTTTTAGCACATTTCTTTCAAATGAAAAACGTGAAGACGCGTTTGTGATTAACAAACTAAGTTGAATTGTGTTTTGATGGAACTTTGGGGACACTTTGACCTACTTTAGTGTAGTTGTTATACGAATTTAGGCTATAGAACTAGCAGTAGTTATTTTTTATAACTAGATAGAAATAGAAACAATTCTTATAAAGTCAAATTAAATAAACACACATAACGCTCGAACGTTACCAAATAGTTTACATCCAGTACCCACGTCATGACCACATATAAAATGTTAACAGTGGTAATTACAGACACAATAATTTGGCAATTTGTATACGCTAGTCACCCCGCGGCCGGGTGCAGTAGGCCAGCAACAGATATCTGTTGCGCTCGCCGTTCGTTCCGCACCATTAGCATGACTTAATTTATTATTATAATTAATATTTGCTAATCAATCTTTACTATTAATTAAAATAAATGTAATATTTAAAAGACCCTATTTCTCCAAAGCCGATAAGACATCGATATCTCCTCTTATATTATGTGATCATACAATCAAGTAACCAACTCATTTATCCCGTTTACTATAAAACAATCATCAAAATGTAGTGATTCGATGCATTCATGCATTCTGACCCATTTTGATAGCGAGCGAATATAAATTAAATTGTGAACGAATTAGAGGTTTGCTGCGAATTACATTTAACCATATAACGTTGGCCCATTTGCGCCACTCTGTGTTAGCAACTTGAATTGCAATTTAACGTTCGTATTGTTCGTTGCAAGACATAATCCAAATACTGTTTTAACTTGGGGAGAAGAATTACGTATGAAATAGCGGAATCCACCCTCTTGCCCAATGTGAAACACAATTTATGTATAACATAAGTTATACGATAGTAATGTGAAAAGAAATAAACTTTGTGAAATAATTTGAATAATAATCGTCGATATCTATTGAATAATTCTGTACGTTAATGAGTAAGGGTTTACTGTTTGACACCATTTTTTAATATTAAGCTGGGACCGTACCAAGTGTAGTGTGTTGACACTATCGCAATGAACTGTAAATTACTTTGACTGACTCGGTGAAGTAGATGTAATGCGTATGCGGTACGGGTACGATTACCGCGCTGGAGTCCGCACTGACATTGGCCACCGTGCCCGAAATTCGGCTAGCAGGATCCTTTATAGGATAACTCGGCCACGTTTCGGCACGAAAGATATATGCTGCTACAATTAATAATGATGGGCAAGGTGGAATGGAAGAAACGCGCTGGGCAAAGGAAAAATTCGTGGCTGAGAAGCATCCGGTAGTGGACTGGTATCACCTCCGTTGAACACCTGTTCCGCCTGGCCAACGATAATGAGAAATACAAGAAGCTGACGTCTAACATTCAACAATGAAGAGGCACTTAAAGAAGAAGTAGAAGGGTTCATTAATTAAAGGCGTAAAAACACCACAACGAATTAAAATCAAATCCCATTGCGTTCTCAAATTATCCCATAAATTATAGCATTAGACGGCAGTGTAGTCCCAGCACTATAGCCGATTTATTAGCTATCGCAAAATCGTTGTTCGTTATGACGATAAATGAGTTCGAACATGAGAAAACTCAATGTTTTTGGGTGCCCAAATCCACGACTTTCGATCTCTTTGAGTAGATATGACATCCAATAGCAGATATAGTTCAACAAATATTATGTACCAGCTATAAATATATCTATCAACATTTAGAAAATCTTTGCGGTATGCATACTTATGAGCCTTTGTATTTTTATTTTCAACGGATCGTATCATTTTATTAGGATTCCTGCGGTTAAGGTGTGTGAATAAATAAAAAAAAAACACTTTTACATTGTATTTTATTAAGTTCATTTATATCTTCTAAGGAGTTCGTCAGTTTATAATATTATGTATGACCTATGGCATAAAATCTAATTTGGAGCGTAGACTGAAACATATGTAATAGTCTAATATCCATATTCATAGAAAATTTAAAAATATAAATATCGTTAACAACCTTCAACTTAGTAATTCTATAAACTACTAAAAACCAGATACATATTCATAAAAAACAAAAAACAAAAAAGTTTTATAGGTTTAAATTCAAAAATGGAACATCGCTCTTTTTTGACAGATCGAATACGTCCTAAGTAAGGAGGGTAGAGGTAAGGAGCACCGTCTCAGTGTATCAAAAAGTGTCCATCAAAACAGGGAAAATGAGGGTGGCGCTGCGATCGCATAGGATAAAATTTTAAGGCGATACCTCAAGGTCCATTTTCATACATTTTGTTTCACCTTTAATCTGGGTAACTAAACAAGTATTGGCAAGTAAAGAATTTAAATTCACGTCTAGTTAGTGATTAGTTCTCGCAGTTGAAAGAAAAACGTAAAAATAATTAATAATCATGGATATTTCGGCCTTTAAAATTTAATATGAAGAAATTTTAAAGGCAGTAATATCCATGATTATTAATTATTTTTAAGTTTTTCTTTCAACTGCGAGAACTAATCACTAACTAGACGTGAATTTAAATTCTTTACTTGGCAATACTTGTTTAGTTACCCAGATTAAAGGTGAAACAAAATGTATGAAAATGGACCTTGAGGTATCGCCTTAATGAAAAAATTGAATGAAGAATTTCATGTTAATTATGTAAATAATTGCGTAAACAGAATAATTATTTATATTTACATTTGCAACAAGTGTCAAATCTTTTTGTGCAAAATTTGAAAAAAATACTTTATGTAAAGAGTATAAATATTTAAACTTATTGAATATACATTTGTAGAAAGGTTTATTGACTACTTGACTCATGAAAAGATTTAATTTGTTCATTTGGTTTACTTCACTCACTATTAAAGCAACCACATTCGTATCGTAGTTTTTCGTACGCCAGCGTTATTGTGGTAGGTACTTGAAACTCTATTTTCAGCAAATGCTGGACACTTTTTCGAGTTCCCCTCCATATCAGACGGTGCTCCTCACCTCTACCCTCCATAGTCCTAAGGAACCCTCCGTCCGTCTATTTAACATGCACTTGTCCACTTTCCAAGCGACATAAGTCACGTTTTCACTTTCGCTCGCAAGTTCCCCCGACGCCCATGCCGTAAAAATGTTTTTCCATTTCTTTCGAATTTCAACCGAGTGCTTGGCCATAACAAAACGGCTAATAGACAATGGGCTGACAGCAACACGTTTTGTGAATTTAAAGAGGGAAACTGCGGTCATTGTGCACAAATCGAGAGGGGAAACTGCGCGCATTTACAACTTTTCGTTGTTTGGTTGGCAGTGAATAAGTATACAGACAGAAACATTTATTTACTATATAATATTTTTAGGTAAAATCTTGTTGAGTTGGCAGTGAATAAGTAAACCGAAGAACAAAATTATGAACTATAGAATATTTTTACGTAAAATTTACTAAGAATTAGACGAATTTATAGCAACATGTACGAACTAATTTTAAACATTTGTGGATTGTTATATGTCACAAGTAGATTTTTGTGTGTTAAAAAAAACTATGGCTGGTTCACACATAGTTTTGTGTTTTACTGAACAGTAAAGTATCACATTTGGATTAATTACGTGTTAAATAGAATAACTTATTTTTGTATTATGTATGGGTTGGTACATTTTTATAAACTAGTTATACGTATTAAATATTGATAATGTGCGCAAGGCCTAAAGAAATTTAATTTTTTTCATCCAGAGCACAATGACTTTCACATTTCATACATTTTACTAAGTAGCATTGTTCAAAAAGATACCTGGACTCCAAAGGACTAGCAACGTTTCAAAATCTTAAATTCATTTGCTAATAAAAATTAAAATACATTGTTCATATTTTAACATTTAAAAAAAAAGATCTAATTTTTTTTACTAAGTATGAAAATAAAAATGTATATTTTCAATTAAACATGCAGCTTTTTGTTATTAATTGCATGTTACCTTAACATATTATAAATATCATGTATATACGAATATAATAACACCAAGCAAATCACGAAACAGGTCAATAAATTAATACGTAGACAAAACGAAACAATTCAAACGAAATGGGAGTCGTAAAACATCACGCTTATATCTATATATAATATGTACGTATACGTCATGTGTATATATAAGTCTACATGCAATACATTTAAAGTGGATGTCTTTCGGACACAGGTGTGCGTACAAACTATGGCAACGACTTACGTTTATGCCCCGAGATTATCTTACCGTACTCTGAAAGGCTGTACTAGATTTAGTTATGTACTTGATATTGGAATTTACCTACGTTTTGTAATAATTACTAATTATGCATACTACATATAATTATGTATTTAATGCATAATAAAATTCGGGCTTTACTAATGGATTATTAATTTGTAAAGCCCAGATTATAGGCATATTTTGAAAATATACTCGCTCTGGAATTATTCTGGCTACAATTTTTTTTTAATACGAGCACTGGAAAGTGACTCCAAAATAACGGGTGGTAAGTGGAATGAGGTCCAATAGAATGTCGACTGACGAGAGATGATTACCTCTCGACAGTCGAAACAATTATGCCGGATGTACAGAGGCTGACCCTGGAGCGCGACACTTACGGTGGTTGCTATCCGGGCGGATATGACACCAGAAAATGGAAGGACGGTTTTTGTATAATCCTGCTTGACGGTAAAAATAGACTTTGCTATATACGTAACCAATAATTACAATATCTTAAGTCTCTGACGGTCGTAATAAAAATCAATCTCACCTTTAATTAAAATATCAAGTCGGCTTTTAATGTATTGAACTATTTAATGAATCAAGTTTAATCTGTCACATATTGTGACGTAAAATATGATTTAGATGATGTTAATGTTAGTTTATCAAATAGAGACTGTCTTAATCTCTTACCATACTTGAGAACAAAACTTAGTAGCGCACTTAAGAGCGTAATTCCGTAGCATTTATAACAGGATCCTATGTATTCAAATTTATTAACACATTTAATATGAATTAGGTCGATTTCCCGCATATCAAAGTTTCATAATTGTGATATCCCAAAGTCATGCTTAATAAAATGTCAATAATGCGTATATACTTAGTCTGGCCATAAATACTGTTACACTTAATTATAAAAAAATATTACATTTGAATTTCGAATCTGTCATTTTTATACGATTGTTCATTGTGTTTTCTCATTTTGGCGCCAATACATTGTAAAATATTTTGCGATATTAAAATGGTGTGGGGTGATAAAGAGAACCGAATCGCTGTGATAGCATTACACAAAGTAGGTATGGAGCCAAATGCAATTTTTAAAACTCTCCATACACTTGGTATTAGTAAAATGTTTGTGTACCGGGCTATTAATAGGTACAATGAGACCTCCTCTGTTTGTGACAGAAAAAGATCTGGCCGTCCACGTAGTGTTCGTACGAAAAAGGTGGTCAAAGCAGTAAGGGAAAGAATTCGAAGAAATCCTGTCCGAAAGCAAAAGATTTTATCTCGGGAAATGAAGATAGCACCTAGAACCATGTCGCGTATTTTTAAAGATGACTTAGGACTTGCAGCCTATAAGAGACGCACTGGCCATTTCTTAACTGATAATTTAAAGAAGAATAGGGTGGTAAAATCGAAACAACTACTGAAGCGGTACGCAAAGGGAGGTCACAGAAAAATTTTGTTTACGGATGAGAAAATTTTTACAATTGAGCAACATTTTAACAAACAAAATGACCGTATTTATGCTCAAAGCTCTAAGGAAGCTTCCCAATTAGTCGACAGAGTGCAACGTGGACATTATCCGACTTCAGTGATGGTTTGGTGGGGTGTTAGCTATGAAGGAGTGACTGAGCCATATTTTTGTGAAAAAGGTATCAAAACATCGGCACAAGTGTATCAAGATACCATTCTTGAGAAGGTAGTTAAGCCCCTTAACATCACCATGTTCAATAACCAAGTATGGTCCTTCCAGCAAGACTCGGCGCCGGGTCATAAAGCTCGGTCCACGCAGTCTTGGTTGGAATCGAACGTTTCGGACTTCATCAGAGCTGAAGACTGGCCGTCGTCTAGTCCCGATCTTAATCCGCTGGATTATGATTTGTGGTCAGTTTTAGAGAGTACAGCTTGCTCTAAACGCCATGATAATTTGGAGTCCCTAAAACAATCTATACGATTGGCAGTGAAGAATTTTCCCATGGAAAGAGTGCGTGCTTCTATTGATAACTGGCCTCATCGTTTAAAGGACTGTATTGCAGCCAATGGAGACCACTTCGAATAAGCTTTTTATATTTTTAATTGTTTTATATTTATGTATTAAACTGACACACTGTAAAAGTAATAAATGTTATTTGCAGTTAACAATTTTCTTTTTTCTTTATTACAATATTTATGGCAAGACTAGGTACATTCTAATCAATAATTTACGAAGTATTCACTGGCCCGGAACACACTTCCACGAAATTATTGGATGCCTAAAATACTGCTCACAAATAATTTTACCCGAAAAGGCAATAGTTCGCACTGATAGGTCGTTAACAGTTAATACATTGTATAAAACAGAACACATTGTAGAAAACAATCCAATCCAGTGACAATCTACCAAATAAAGCGTACAATTTCGGACGGCTTAATTTTATACGAAATCGCATTCAAATTGCAGTTGGTCTTAATTTTGAGTCGCACTATTTACTGTTAGAATAAATCAGCCTTCGACTGTAAAATACAAAAAGTTATACAAAGTAAAGTGACTGAAATAAAATAACGTTGAATACCTATTTTAAAATATTAATAAATTCAAAAATTTTCAACCAACGTGAAAAGTAAAATTCTCTCGATTCTTACTTGTATTTATCTGTATACCATCTAGTATGTACTAGATGGTATCCACGGATTACCTTATACACTTTTCCATGAAAAAAAAAATAAGCTTATATGGTAATCGAATACCCTGTCTATTTGTCTGTAAAATTACATCCAAATCAATTTAGGCGCATCTGATTTCCTTTCTCTTACACAAAAGTTGTAATATTACTAAGAACAAAAAATAAATAATATGTGAGTGCGATATTTTAGGGCTGTTCCTAAGAAATTTCGGGCGAGTCACCGCGTCAGAAGTCAACCCTCACAAACTTCCAATTTTGTTTGAACTTCGGCTTGGTTGGCTGCGGTTGATAATCATCGCTTAGATTCCTCACCTGAGAACTTTCAACTAATATTAGTGTAGTACTTGTTATATTGGATTGTTTATTTAAGTTGCACCTATCCAAGAAATATATAAGGCAAGTTTATGGTTTAGAAATATAGGGACTCTTGTTGACGATTCGCGAGTTTAAAATTTCTATACAGGTGAATATATCTATAGCTATATTATCCAAAATAATACATATATTCTGAATATAATAATAATAATATCAGCCCTATATTATATACTGTCCCACTGTTCGGCACGGGCCTCCTCTACTACTGAGAGCAATTAGGCCTTAGCCTACCACGCTGGCCTAGTGCGGATTGGTAGACTTCACACCCCCTCGATAACTCCTATAGAGAATTTTTCAGGTATGCAGGTTTCCTCGCGATGTTTTCCTTCACCGTTAAAGCGAACGATGATTCACAAAGAATACACACATATTTTTTTAGAAAAGTCAGAGGTGTGTGCTCTTAGGATTTGAACCTGCAGACATTCGTCTCGGCAGTCCGTTCCACCACCAACTAGGCTATCGCCGCTTGATATTCTGAATAGCCGAACATAATTAAATCAAAATTGTTTATAATTAGTTATGCGGCGTCCCGAACCTTTCGTAGTTATACAAACATCGAGAAGCATCTCTTCTGGATTGAGACGTTAACTTGGCATTGTCCGTCTTAATTCATAGAAAAAGCCCACACTGACTTACAAGTAATTGTTTATATTACCAATGCAATGTATAAATATTAATTAACTAAAATCTATCCTATGCATCGGCACTTTATTTTAATTCACCCGAATTAAAGTTTGACGAATATCAGAACATTATTATTTTGAAAGGGTATTTATAAATAACCTGTTTTATATTGTTAGAAAATGTATTCTGAATTGTTAATATAACTATTGAGTTATGTTAACAATTCAGAATACATTTAGTTTATTTAGAATACATTTAGTTAGTGAGTTGCTGATTGCACCCTCTCATTCACTCACCCAATAATTTACCCACATACTCACTCACCCACTCATTCAGGCTCATGGACTTAATATTACTCTCAGTCTATTCTAAAGTAGTGTAAAAATATTGTAGGCTCGTCAGTTCTTCATACACACCACAACAAATTCCCGATTGCCGATCGCGAGAAGAATGAACCATTCCCCAAAAACTCTGGTATCTATGTAAGTTGTCCCTCTTTGTTAGTAGTAGGATACATTTTATATACGCCCAGATAGCGACCACCGTACACAAGGTGTTAAAACCCACCATAGAGGCCCACGTAAGTGTGTCGCGTTCCGGGATCAACCTGTGTATATACAGTTCTAACAGACCGGCATAATTGTGTCGACTGCCGAGGGGTAATCATCTCGCGTCAGTCGACATTTTATTGGACTCCACTCCACTTACCATCAGATGCAGTCGGGTCTCTTTGCTGTTCACGTATAAAAAAAAACTTGTGCTAACAACTCATTTTAAGTAATTTAATAAATTGAACCCTGAATGACAATGTTTGGTTTATTTAATGGATTTATTTAATGGTTTATTTAATGGATTTGGATGACATTAGGCGCACAGGTGGCCTATAAAGGGACATAACTAATAATATTGAACATAAAATTAAACATTTTAAACTTAAAAAATGGTATGATTAGATAATTTTACCTTTGTTATCGCGTTAATATTTAATGTTAATTCCGGAAAACAAATTTTGGGTTATAATTATGTTAAAAAACTGTAAACAATTTTGTATAAAATATGTGCCGGATTATAACCTGTTCTGTGTGTAATAAATAAATAAATTTAAAAAACAAGATAGTGATAATCTTGTTCTGGGAATTCATACAAGCGAAGTAGTGTTGAAAAACTAGTGATATCATAATTTATGGAGAGTGTAATGGCATGGTGTTGATGGACTTAAGATGTGAATACCACCCGCAATGTAATGGACAACCATCTACGCACTTTTCGTACTAAATAGGTCAAATCATGGTTAGCACTTTGTCGCAACAGCTTTCAATTAACGTCTTAGGTATATTAATAGTGTATAATAAAATAGACTTATTATTTCTAGGGTATACGATAAAATTAACTTCGCCGGCGGCGTGGTTGTATTACGGGCACGATAGAACCCAGCTCTGAGATCCTGGGTTCGAAACCCGGGTCGGGCAATGATATTGGGTTTTTCTGCTCAGTATCAGCCTGAAGTCAGGAATTTTTGCACGTTATGGCGATAGGCTGGCCCTCTATCAGATGATGGGACGAAACAGGCAAAAATTCGATGCCCCGTCTGCACCTCTATCTACCCCTGGGATAAAGATGTGTGTACAATGAGACTAAATATTTTTTATAACAACTTTTGGCATGTCGCCTGCTTCTTAAGGCTACGAAAAATATGGTAATGGACGGCAATCCAGAGTTGGAATTCCAGATCGGATTACATTTGAATTATTTCAATGAAGGATAACACGCATTGCTTCAGATACCACTCATCATAGGTAATAAATAGTAGCTATAACACTGATGTCGGACGTAACATAAAACTTCTACCTCGACCATTTCCACCTAAAACAGAACCGGGTAAAATGTAAGCCGCATCAAACAGAGTTAATCTGTTTGTACCCTCTTAAAGTGAAAGTTCATAAAATGTAACTTCAAACCACCTTGAAGAGAACCCCGACAAAACTCCTTCCAGTAAGGGGTGAGGCAATAAAACGGTTATATACCGCGAATATATACCATTAATTTTATTGGGGATCTAAATATACTGGTGTAAGCAATGCTATTACAAATTAATTTGATTGAACGTTCTAGAATGATTGTCTGTTGTTTTTGTTTGACCTAAACATGTAACCGATAGTTTTGTATTTTAAAAATTCATTCTAATTTCGAGTGCATTAGAGGATTAAAAACGTTTTATGTTTCTTTTTTATTGATCCCTAATTCACATTGGGTATTTAGTTTTATTTTGTAGTACTGGCTAGAATTCAAGCTTAAAAAAACGTTTTTGCGCATGTTATCTTTTCTCGAGGTAAAAATAATCAAATTAAAATATAGCTCATATAAATCTTTGGTGTGGCTTTCTATACATAAAATCCTTTTTCCGAAATAGGCCTCACACACTGGCAGGCACAGACAGAAAATTTAGCACGTTATAAGGTCAGTCGGGGTAAGTGCGCCATAAAATTATCATAGCTGGATTCAATGCAAAATAATTTCTTTTTGTGCTGACTTAAGAATGTAATTTTATTAATTTAAGAATATTTGGTATTTTGTGATAACGACCTATAGCTATTCAAGGAAATCAGACAATAATTTAATAATATTTTGCTCAAAGTAAAAAAAGATGGTAGTAGGCGCACTTGCCTCCGGAAATTGGGTAAGTGCGCCTGTGTAAAAAAAAACGTCAATATGAAACATTATAAAGAAAACACTCATTTTAGTCCATAGAAAAATAAGTTTTACCCGCATTGCTCTTGGATATTTTTTTTATAACTCAATATTATAACAAACTATGGCTGTCAAATCAAATTCGGGGCAAGTGCGCCATATATTTGTAAATCAGGGCTTCAAAACATTTTACCCATTTTTTTTTGCTATATTTAGGTATTAATATTAGAGTTTTATGTGCGGATATGTTGTTATAAAGAAATGGTAGCTTTAATACGAAATCCATTTTATTTCTAAAAACTAAAAAAAGATACAATTATGTAGGAATTAACATTTTTGAATGCGTTATAACTCAAAAACTTAGGATTTGGCCTTATAACATTTCTCATTCCTTCTTTTGTAAAAACGAACCATTTAAAACAAACAAATATCTGACGAATCAACTAATACAAATTTTTATTTAAGTCGGCTCAAAACAAAATACCTTGAGTACAAAAAATGATGCTGTTACATTTTAATAATAATAAGTCATATTAGTAAAACTTATTCTCAAAAAAGATTGGTAATATATGTTTAGGGGTAAGTGCGCCATACGACTATTAACTGTGGCGCACTTGCCCTACTCGACAATTTTGAGGTGGATTTTTTCGCATTACTAAAAAAACCTTTTTTTAGTATATATAGATAAAATTTGGGCAGGAAGTTAAAATAAAAAGTTTAAACTATGTACTCACCTTACTGGTTTACAGAAATATGTTAAATATCTTGAAATATTTGATGTTATCTTTCACGGGGTCATCTCTGTTTACAGGTCTAAATGACACTTAAAATAAAATGGCGAATAAATCGTATTAAAATGAACAGATCCATTTGTGTTTTTTAGTGGAACTGCATTTCAGTTAGTAGCATAGATATAAGATTGCGGTAATTGTATAACATCAATAGTTTTCGATTTTTTTAGGGCAGGTGCACTTACCCCGTCGGCGCACTTGCCCCACCTGACCTTATTATAAAGTATGTAGATACAAGCCATCGTATTCAGCATGATTAAAACCTCTTTCGCAACCACTAACATCTATTTCTCCCAAAAATCACAGAGATAATTATTAACAATTAAACCTGCCTAATCATATAAGTACTTGGCCTTATCAAAGAAAGCGTCTCAAAGCCCTTACATCTCAATTCAATGGGACAATAGGGAAGAGCGTCATAAATATACCCATCACATACAAATACCTCGCCAAATATTCAGTCCGTGGTACATAAAGACGCGTTATATTAAAACAAAAGGAATTTATTGCAAAACAAACGATTCTCCACGCTCTATTTTATAGGACGTGACCAGTTTATATTCAATAATAAAATAAAATGTCGGCCGTCTGTGTGTTCGGATTGGATCGGGTATTGCTGCGGATTTTGGTGTGGATTTCATCGTGGTTAAAGGTATTTCATGAGGTATGTTTAGATATATTAAGCTTAAGATTCAAGATAGGTTAGTAATTAGTAAAAGTAAATTTCCTTGTTTTTATTTAAGTATTATCGGATAATAAGTAAATTATGTAAGTACTGGTGGTAGGTCTCTCATATGTGTGAGTCCGCCTGGGTAGGTACCACTGCAATGTCTATTTCTGCCGCCAAGCAGCAGTGTGTAGTCACTGTTGTGCTCCGGTTTGAACAAAATTGTAGCCAGTACAACTACTGGATATAATAAGACTTAACAACTCATGTCTCAGTATGACGAGCGCAAAGGCAATCCAAACAATACTTTGTAGTTCAGGGTGGTATTTCTACTGTTTATAAGCGGTCGTATTGCTTAAATCAAGCGAACGGCAAGCTCGTCTCGTCATTGAAAGCAATAAATAAAAAGTACTCATACCATTAAAAATAATGTAGCAATCTATTCGTAAATAACCTTGAATGTCGTACGTTCACAAGCGTGATTATTAGTTTCAAAATACAAGCATAATGGTTTCTGATTTTTATAATCTGGTCCGTCCTCAAGCAAATCCAGCACATCTAACTAGTACAGCATAAAACACGGTCCTCGGGCCAACGATATGGATTCTCCCCGCGACGCAGCAATATGTCTTGACACATTCATTATACCGCGTTTTTTCGTATAAACACACGATATGAAATACTTGTATGATAACTTCGGTGAAGTTTATTGCAGTTTAGAGGTAGTGTTATAAAGGATTTTATAGTGCACTTCACTACTTAGTATGCATAACTTTAGAATTTATGACGTACTAGTTTTAGGTCTCGACTTTGTCAGTGTGAGAGTCTGGTATTAAAATTATACTTGAAAGGTTTTCATCTAAAATGTGGCCTATATGTTAGTTAATTAATTAATCCAGCAAGTCCTCTATCTATACATTACATTACATACACATATATTCATGCCTGATATTCCAAAAAATAAATCACATACGATCACGAACCGTAGGGCACAAATATTACTAAAATAATTAAACCTAGATAGTATTCATTATGAAGATTTTTTAAATTATCACACAGTATTGTCATTTTTCAAATCATCATACAGTATCGTAATTTTTGTAATGATCATACAGTATTCTCATTTTTGGAATGATCATATAGTATTGTCATTTTTATAGCAAGTTCTTAAACGAACATGTTCACCATTTGAAGCTAAATTATTATGATCTAACTATTCTATTCGGTTAAGTAGTTATCATAAGCCAGTCCCAAGCCTGAAATAATAAAGTTTCTCGGTAACATTCTTCAAAATGAGGCCCTACAATATCAAATTATTGGGCAAAAACTGGTTAGCCTAATTTTGTATTTAGAATTAAAAGTTAAAATCTCTATACAAGCCTAACAAATGCCTGTATGCCATCTAAGATTATACTAGACGAAAATGTATTAACATTATATAAGATTATTTATTATTCCTTGGTAATACCTACCTGAAGAAAAGGAAGCGAAGACCCTTTATTATTTACGGGCAATAATCGTTTATAGCATAAAGATGTGATTTATTTACTGCCAAATAGAGCGAATGGGCTATAAAAATAAAGGAGAAATATAGCGCTGACACACAGCTGCAACGGGATTCTACAACAGCTGTTTGCGTCTTTATTTGAATTGAATTTTTACATTGTTAGTCATGGTGGTTGATATTATGAAGACATCTATCGAGTGTATGATATTTTAGTCACCGTCCTATTTAATTTAATGTCTGTACATAGTACAATAAAAAGTAGTACAATAAACTTTCCATCTGTGTATAATGTATTTTAAATCATGAAAATGTATGACTATTATCGAAAAATAAATAATTAATAGAGTGTAAAAAATTTAATTTTGTAAAGTATTGTCGGTTTGTTTGTAAGCGGATCACGCAAAAACGAGTTATTGAGTTAAAGGAGTTACTGAAAAATATTAAGGTTTTTGGTATTGGTATTCGTTATGGGTTCCTTTTCGCGCAATTAGGCCGTAAAATAGTCGGGCCATTGCGCGTGAATATTTAGGTTTATTTTAATTACTTAATATTTAACGATTATCTATTTACTGACTTTCAATCAATTATCCTCATGCTTTTAAACTATATATAGTTATAAGCCATCCACATCTTATATAAATTTATGTACATACGTCAATGTGTGTGTCGATATTAATAAATTTATATAAGATGTGGATGGCTTATGTACCTAGTACATATGTACATATAATTGGCACAAGATAAAATATAAATATTTTAGTTCACTCGGAAATTTTATAGCATCCATGGTGTTAAATGCATCTTATAGGTTCACTTAAGGCGCGGCGGCGTAAATACCTCGCGCGCCTCATCTACTTCAGGCGATACCTGTACTTCTATATATTTCATTCACCTTATATATTGCAACCGTCTTATAAACTTCCAGGACCTTATATACTTTTGGGTGCCGTATATACTTTTGGGGCCTTACATGTATACTTAAGACGCATTATTTACTCATTACCTACATAATGCCAGCGTTTTATATACTTCGTTCGCCTATTTACTTCACTCATTGAATTTTAAATCTATTTACTGAAACGTATTAAGCTTTATTATGGGATACATTTTGTTTCAATTCCATGAAAATCGACCCTTGATTTCAATAGCATTCGGGGGTAATGCCTTTAGCCCGCTCTACATTTTCGTCGAGACATCTCGGTCTCCGGTCTCGCCGCGACAGGACGAAGCCGAAAGTGGCTCTCTACATTCTCACTCGCACATTTGTTCATTCGGTAGTCATACAAAGTGGACGTGTTAGAAACGTATGTAGCTGTAGTATATTACAATTTATTGATGATTAAAAAAAGGAACATATAACTACAGTAGAACCCTTCGATTCGGGTCCGTCCGCGTGAAAATTTTAGGGGTAAAAATCCCACTTTATATTTTCCGGGATAGAAAGTAGCCTACGTCCTTGCCAAGGTCTCAAACTATCCATACCAAAATTACATCTAAATCCGGGTTGGGAAGTTTTTTGGGATTATCGCTTTCAAACAGGCAGACAGATGCGGCGGGAGACTTTGTTTTACAATATACTTTTTAGAACTTTTTAAGTGGAACTTTTTAATTTTTACCACCTGTCAAGTGTCACATACCTCTACAAGACCCGGGAGTATACAAAATAGATTGCAACTGTGGCCTCTCTTATATCGGGCAAACAAAAAGAAATATAGGGACCCGCGTAAAAGAACATATAGCTGACGTGAAACACCGACGCTCGACGAAGTCTGCAGTCGCTGAACACTCTGAGGGAGGCGCCAATCATTATCTGCGACTAGACAAGCCACAAATCCTCGCCAAAGAACACCGATTCCTGCCTAGGATGATTCGCGAGGCTATTGAAATTAAAAACATCCTAATTTCAATAGGGAAGATGGTTGGAAGCTTGCACAAGCCTGGGATCCAGTTCTACATTTAATTAAATCGGAACCCAAAAGACCGGCTGCCAGACTTCAAGACACTGTGAGCTCATTCTGCGTAGATCGGACCACCAACAGCTAAAATTTAAAAAATTTAAAAAAAGTTGTATAATTGTAAAATGTAGGTAGATATTGTAACTTTGACTTTACGGATGAACAACACCTCAGTCCCCCCCGTGACCATGAAGGCTGCAAAGTCTTCGAAACGTCGGGAGAAAATAAAATACTAGCACCGCGATAGAATCCGAAAATTAGTTTAATTTCAATGGAACATTACCGTCATGATCATTGCCTAACTTTAACGCAACGTCTCAAAAGGGATAAATTTTCCCCATTTGTCCACCATTTTTCATTGACGCTTCGCTACTTATTGGTTATATCGTGATATTATATAGCCTGTAACATCACACTATAACCAACAGCTTTCCTCGATAAGTGAGCTAACCAACACAAAAATATATTTTTCAATTCGAAGCAGCAAATCTTGAGATTGGCGCTTTATAATAAACAAACTCTTCAGTTTTCTATAATAATAAACATAGAGTACAGAGTGGGAGTAGGGAATTTGTAACCTCGACGTACAACAGCTCCCCAATAGATCTTGAATTTATTTACCCACCAATAATAAGTTAATTTTTAAGTGCTAATTTATGCCTTCAAAATATAAAAATAAAATGAACATAATTGGGTATTTTACTCATACTCTTTTAATCTGTTTATCAAAAATTTAAATCATTTAAAATCTTGCACGAAAAGCACGATGAAAATCTGGTAAAAAGTCAACAAAACATAGCCTTTGACATCCGTCGAATGTGTAAGTAAATATAAAAAAACAAAAAAAGGCGCAATGATATTTAGTGACGTCATAAGGCATTGCGATGCGCGCGAAAGAGTGCGCAATAGCCACAACAGGCGTATCGCAATATTTATAAAATATGAATTGTTGTCCCATTTCTTAACCAACTAATCGTTGATTTCACAAAAGTATTCTGAGTTATAATAAAAGCGCTTTTTTACGTATTAATTAAATAAAACACAACAAATATTGCAATTATAATTTATTGTTTTACAAATTGCTTATAATCTGCATCTAATGTCATCTAACTTGAACGTAATGACACGGTTGGCAAATTTATATTGAACATTTCGAATTAAAATTAATTCATACAAAGCCAAGTAACAGACAAGACAAATAAGTTTTAAAAAGGTGTTAATTATTAAAGGCGTAAGGTTTACAATTGTAAAACTTAGTTTGCAATTCGTATTTCCTTCCGCCTTTGGCTTTAGGTAAATAGGACATAAACGAAGAAAAAACATAAGAAATTATAAAAAGAAAACAATGTTGAGCAGTGTACAATAAATAGTATATAAAACTACTTAACCTAAGCTATGACAGTAAAAATAAAAGGTAATCCGTTGATTTATTTACCATATTGTAATAGAATTATAGTAGAAATAGTGGCTAAGTAATGTCATAAGTTCACATCGATCCTACTTGAAACTATGGATGAAATGTAAAATGCTCATTTACTTTTTACATTTAACTTCTAATTGTTTTATTTTTACACTGGACCCTTTGGAGCCCTTTTATCGACCAAATATACGGCCGACCGTATATGTATCGAAAGTATATTTGATCGATATCAAATAATCGATACTTTATCTATCGATATTTGTATTGATACTAAAAAATGCACAGAAAATTCCACACCAAAATCTAGAAATCCACTAATTTACATACTATGCCGTATAAGAAATTATTTAAAAGTTTAACACGCCTCAGACCAACCAACCAAATGAATTAAATAATTTTTATATGTACCATAAACTGTTACAATCACTCAGATGTAATTATATTTTTTTAGATCTTGACACTTTTTTTCCGTCTCGATTACTGCATATCATCCAAGTAGTATCGATATTACATATATAATATTATTCACTCACGATGTTATTCAATCCCTTCATGTTGGAAGCCCTCAATAAAACTTTCAAATTTTATAATCAACATTAATGTAGAAATAGGGACAAAACGTAAATATAATTAATAAGCCAAATTGGGACAAAATATGAAATGGTGCGAAAAAACTCAAGACATTTTCCATACAAATCACAAAAATAGAATTTTCGATGTAAATATAATCCATTTACTTTGACAAACATACTTTCCTAATTATATGCGCCAACACTAGAGAACTGAATTGTAATAATAATTATAAAACAGTATTGGAATTTTTTGAAAAGGATATAAAAGGTGATTATTCAATATCAATATTTTACAAGGGCCATCTTAAATTACGCGTGAAATCTTTACGATTAAACATTCGATAGAAATTATCGACGATAAAAAAAATAATATCTCCAAACTGTCTGCCTTATTAAATCAAATCTTAATAAAATGATCTAGTGTGATGATATAAATTTTATATCGTGATATCGACAAACTTCTGGACAAATTTTCGAATGTCGATAACTTCTCATTCGATGCTGTGGTATTATCGATGATTATGTCGAGACAAAACAAACAATGCTGTACCAACACAAGCCAGGGTAGGGACGTGCATTCTATGCTACCACACTAATATTGCTAAACAGAATGTCATCCCAAAATATCGAATGTACTCAGAATACACGTGGCGTTGTTATTTGCCGATTCACATCCGATTCTCACTTTAGTGTCTTTTCGTATAATTCTTAATTTTTCTATAGAAAATAATAATGGTTAACGATTTGGTTTTTGTTTCGAATTTATTTGACCGCATTGACAATGGCGAGATGGATAAATATCGATATGCGTTTTCTAAAATATTGTTCTGTAAATACAAAACACAAATATTTTTATGACTCCGAACTTTTTAAATCATATTTAGTGACGAAGCTGCCCAAAAATCTGAAACTTTTGTATTATATTTAAAATTCTATCGTCAACTTATTGTTTTGGCTTGTGGAATCTATATTTCCGTCCGCACCATCGTCAACACGGCTTTATCTACCTTTTATTGGTAATCACTCCACATGTAAAATGTTAATATTTTCGATCGAAACACCGGTACGAAGCTCGACGCGTGTGACAACCATTATATTTTTATTTCACATATTCCACATACAAAATGCTTTGTTCTAAGGTACGTTGTATATATAGCTTTATTAAAAATGTTAAAGGCCAAAGAATTCAATATTTGAAGGTTATACTATATTTTAGACTAGATTACAGAAATTATTACTACTAATAGAATGTAATGATCAACTAAACTTCAGAGGTATGAATATTACATATCGAATAGCTTTTCTAACAATATACTAATTAGGACATTTAAATAAATGGATATTCATACTCAAAACAAATTACGGTATATTACAATGTAGACATTAACACTTGAAAAAAGTTTAATTACTACAAGAGTATAACGAATTACGAGTCTAGCGACTTACTTTAGTCTAATATAGTTTCTAGTTACTTGCTGAAAAGGCCTATTTTACAAGCTCCAAATCGTTAAGTTTTGGCTAATCTACAAACATGTATTGTGATTTTTATACAACTGGTTTCGATTTTCTAATTTGAATCTACTTGTACCGCACACCACCGCACTAGTGAAGTCCGGGATACAAAATTAATATCGATTGTAAAAATATATAGATTTCTTTCTATAAATATGATATGCAAATAAATCCAAAACTTTGTACTTTCAATCAAGTTTTCAATGTAGGGAGATTTAGACAGGGCATGTAAGAATAAAATCAATAGTAACTAATGGTAAGAAGACTAACAATAATAAAGATAAAGAAGTAACGACTCTTTCAGGTTCGACACGATACCATTAGAACTAAATACGTATACACTGGTTGACATTAGAAACAAGTTACCCCGATTTTTTAACTCTTTTGTGGGCTGGAGAGGAGCCGAAACGCCTAAAATCCCTTAGACCGGTGTACACTTACGATCTCTGATTGTTAGTGACTAAATAATCAGGGTTGTCCGCTATTAGGGTTGTCAGGCTCCAGTTCGCTAGGGTTACCAACCGGCTGGCCAATCCCACCACCGAATTACGTCGACCTGTCCCGGTCTTACATTTATTGAACAAAGCAAGAATGAGATCGAAACACTAGGTGTCACACGCGACGTCGCCGTTCAATTTGAGGAGACGGCGCTTTGTTGCTGCTTGTGCCGCCGATGGTCGTAGTTGACCAGCCGCTGGCCCACTAGATACTTGTCGTTCTTTATGTGTTCGTATAGTTTGCGGAATTGACGTATCTGTAACGGGTTAGATTTTTTTAATTATTCAGTTTTGTAACTTTTATCCGGCTCAAAGGACCAAATTTACCATTACTGATAGTTTTATTATATTTCGTAATTACAATACTAATAATTTGCCCTTGGAGAAAGAGCTATTTTATGTGTATTTGTAATAGCAGATTGTCGGGAAAGCATTTAATCATCAGTGATCAAAGGTAAAACTGATTATTATTTTTACACTACGTTATAGTGTATACGCACTATGTGTGTAGTAGTGCAGTAGTGCATACCTGGAAGACGGCGAGTGCGGCGAGCATGGCGATGAGCAGCAGCGCGGGGTACACGCGGCGCGCGAGCAGGTTGCGCTGCGCCGCCGACGACACCAGCAGCGGCAGCACGCTGTGCGCGAGCGCGTACGGCACCGCCAGCGCCAGCCCCAGCCAGCACACCAGCGGCGCCGCCACCGAACGTATTATGAACCTGCAAATCACCACAACTGTATAGGAGGCGGTTTTTTTTTTAATTATGGAGATAGTAACTCTGTTTTGAGAAACTCAAAAGATGGTTGTGTTAAGGATAGAATTTTGAAAATTGCAATTCATAAAAGATATGCAGGTTGTTGCATCATTTAAAGGTAAATGCCACGCCAAGTACAATGTCAATAATTAAACGCATTATTTTTATTACCATTAAAAAAACCTATTTCTTTATAAATAATATAAACTTACTTCAAATCCATTTCTCGGATGCCGTCTCTGTACGCCTTCTCAATAGCTCGTCGCATGCTCCAATCAGGTCCCATCATGGTGAGTGCGCACACGATCTTAGTGTACAGCACACCGAGCGCCCAGTCTTGCCACACGAACAATAAAGGAGACTGTTCCAATGGCACTCGGAGAGGTATCACCAGGACCTGTAAAAGCAGAAAATGTTGAAAATTTTTATAGAGTAGTGTCCTTTATACATACTTTTGAATTACAAATTTATTACAAGGTAGAGTGACTCATCATCATCTCAACCATAGGAAGTCCACTGCTGAACATAGGCCTCCCTCAAGGATCTCCACGTCGACCTGTTGGAAGCGGCCTGCATCCAGCGACTTCCTGCGACCTTAGCCAGGTCGTCCGTCCACCTTGTAGGCGGGCGTCCGACATTTCTCTTGCCTGTACGTGGCCTCCACTCTAGAACCTTTCGACCCCAACGGCCTTCGGTTCTTCGAGCTATATGCCCGGCCCACTGCCACTTCAACTTGCTAATCCTATGGGATATGTCGGTAGCCTTTGTTCTCCTACGGATCTCCTCATTTCTAATTCGATCTCGTAGGGAAATACCGAGCATAGCCCGCTCCATAGCTCGTTGAGTGACCTTGAGCCTCCTAATGAGGCCCATAGTGAGAAGCCACGTCTCGGTGAGTGACTATTAAACTTGATAATGAGTACCAAGTACAATAATACATATCAAGTATCGAGACGGTGCGCCGCTTGACGGTGAGCATGGCGCCGCGCCCGCCCGCCCAGCACGGTACAGCGTGAGTACTCACCAGCTCCAGCAGCAGTCCGAACATGAGCGGCACGAGTCCGAGCAGCGCGAGCGCGGCGAGTGCGGCGCGCGCGGCGACGCGTGCCCAGAGCGCCGCGCGCCGAGCCAGCGCCGCGCGCCCGCCGCGCGCCCAGCCCGCCGCCAGCATGGCGCCGCGCCCGCCCGCCCAGCACGGTACAGCGTGAGTACTCACCAGCTCCAGCAGCAGTCCGAACATGAGCGGCACGAGTCCGAGCAGCGCGAGCGCGGCGAGTGCGGCGCGCGCGGCGACGCGTGCCCAGAGCGCCGCGCGCCGAGCTAGCGCCGCGCGCCTGCCGCGCGCCCAGCCCGCCGCCAGCATGGCGCCGCGCCCGCCCGCCCAGCACGGTACAGCGTGAGTACTCACCAGCTCCAGCAGCAGTCCGAACATGAGCGGCACGAGTCCGAGCAGCGCGAGCGCGGCGAGTGCGGCGCGCGCGGCGACGCGTGCCCAGAGCGCCGCGCGCCGAGCCAGCGCCGCGCGCCCGCCGCGCGCCCAGCCCGCCGCCAGCATGGCGCCGCGCCCGCCCGCCCAGCACGGTACAGCGTGAGTACTCACCAGCTCCAGCAGCAGTCCGAACATGAGCGGCACGAGTCCGAGCAGCGCGAGCGCGGCGAGTGCGGCGCGCGCGGCGACGCGTGCCCAGAGCGCCGCGCGCCGAGCCAGCGCCGCGCGCCTGCCGCGCGCCCAGCCCGCCGCCAGCATGGCGCCGCGCCCGCCCGCCCAGCACGGTACAGCGTGAGTACTCACCAGCTCCAGCAGCAGTCCGAACATGAGCGGCACGAGTCCGAGCAGCGCGAGCGCGGCGAGTGCGGCGCGCGGCGACGCGTGCCCAGAGCGCCGCGCGCCGAGCCAGCGCCGCGCGCCCGCCGCGCGCCCAGCCCGCCGCCAGCATGGCGCCGCGCCCGCCCGCCCAGCACGGTACAGCGTGAGTACTCACCAGCTCCAGCAGCAGTCCGAACATGAGCGGCACGAGTCCGAGCAGCGCGAGCGCGGCGAGTGCGGCGCGCGCGGCGACGCGTGCCCAGAGCGCCGCGCGCCGAGCCAGCGCCGCGCGCCCGCCGCGCGCCCAGCCCGCCGCCAGCATGGCGCCGCGCCCGCCCGCCCAGCACGGTACAGCGTGAGTACTCACCAGCTCCAGCAGCAGTCCGAACATGAGCGGCCCGAGTCCGAGCAGCGCGAGCGCGGCGAGTGCGGCGCGCGCGGCGACGCGTGCCCAGAGCGCCGCGCGCCGAGCCAGCGCCGCGCGCCTGCCGCGCGCCCAGCCCGCCGCCAGCATGGCGCCGCGCCCGCCCGCCCAGCACGGTACAGCGTGAGTACTCACCAGCTCCAGCAGCAGTCCGAACATGAGCGGCACGAGTCCGAGCAGCGCGAGCGCGGCGAGTGCGGCGCGCGCGGCGACGCGTGCCCAGAGCGCCGCGCGCCGAGCCAGCGCCGCGCGCCCGCCGCGCGCCCAGCCCGCCGCCAGCATGGCGCCGCGCCCGCCCGCCCAGCACGGTACAGCGTGAGTACTCACCAGCTCCAGCAGCAGTCCGAACATGAGCGGCACGAGTCCGAGCAGCGCGAGCGCGGCGAGTGCGGCGCGCGCGGCGACGCGTGCCCAGAGCGCCGCGCGCCGAGCCAGCGCCGCGCGCCCGCCGCGCGCCCAGCCCGCCGCCAGCATGGCGCCGCGCCCGCCCGCCCAGCACGGTACAGCGTGAGTACTCACCAGCTCCAGCAGCAGTCCGAACATGAGCGGCACGAGTCCGAGCAGCGCGAGCGCGGCGAGTGCGGCGCGCGCGGCGACGCGTGCCCAGAGCGCCGCGCGCCGAGCCAGCGCCGCGCGCCCGCCGCGCGCCCAGCCCGCCGCCAGCATGGCGCCGCGCCCGCCCGCCCAGCACGGTACAGCGTGAGTACTCACCAGCTCCAGCAGCAGTCCGAACATGAGCGGCACGAGTCCGAGCAGCGCGAGCGCGGCGAGTGCGGCGCGCGCGGCGACGCGTGCCCAGAGCGCCGCGCGCCGAGCCAGCGCCGCGCGCCCGCCGCGCGCCCAGCCCGCCGCCAGCATGGCGCCGCGCCCGCCCGCCCAGCACGGTACAGCGTGAGTACTCACCAGCTCCAGCAGCAGTCCGAACATGAGCGGCACGAGTCCGAGCAGCGCGAGCGCGGCAGAGTGCGGCGCGCGCGGCGACGCGTGCCCAGAGCGCCGCGCGCCGAGCCAGCGCCGCGCGCCCGCCGCGCGCCCAGCCCGCCGCCAGCATGGCGCCGCGCCCGCCCGCCCAGCACGGTACAGCGTGAGTACTCACCAGCTCCAGCAGCAGTCCGAACATGAGCGGCACGAGTCCGAGCAGCGCGAGCGCGGCGAGTGCGGCGCGCGCGGCGACGCGTGCCCAGAGCGCCGCGCGCCGAGCCAGCGCCGCGCGCCCGCCGCGCGCCCAGCCCGCCGCCAGCATGGCGCCGCGCCCGCCCGCCCAGCACGGTACAGCGTGAGTACTCACCAGCTCCAGCAGCAGTCCGAACATGAGCGGCACGAGTCCGAGCAGCGCGAGCGCGGCGAGTGCGGCGCGCGCGGCGACGCGTGCCCAGAGCGCCGCGCGCCGAGCCAGCGCCGCGCGCCCGCCGCGCGCCCAGCCCGCCGCCAGCATGGCGCCGCGCCCGCCCGCCCAGCACAGGTACATGCCTGCCGACACCACAACACACTGACTGAGGGGCCGTTCAAGTAATACGTAACGCAATTTTTGAAGATTTTTGACCCCCCCATTGCCACATGTAACGCGCCGTAACGTTTTCCTGTACGCCCCCGTCCAAAAAGTTATGTAACTCTAAAGTGTCATTTTTTTTCTAATATTCACAATTTTGTTACGCAAAGTACCGGAAAATTACTGAAATAACTATGTAATTGTTTTAAAATAAAAAAAAATGTTACATAACGCATTGTACGAACCCCCCTCACGCACCTGTAACGCATCCTAACGTTTTACAAGACCCCCCCTCTCCTCCAAATTGCGTTACGTAATACTTAAACGACCCCTTACAGAGCCTATTTACAACAAATATGCCAAGGAGCTAAACAGTGTACTACGAGAATTCCACTAATATCATTACTTCATTTTTCCAGCCTCAATTAGTGCCACTCTGATGGAAAAGAGTAAAGGGAAATGCCGCACCATTTGGCAACTAACCTTCACGTCCTCACAGTACATAGCAACTTCGTACATTTTAGATGGTAACACGTCTTTAGAATAGGATATACTAGTACCTTTTTATTAACCCTGCTAATAATAATAAAAAAACTCACCACACGCCGCTGTATACAATTCGTGTACACCTTCAGACGCTTTTGGCAACCATAACGCCATTACTTTTCTGCCGATAGCCACTGGTATTACCTATAAAGAAAAATATAAAAAAAAACATTTTATCACCCATTATGTACTGTTTACTCCTAGCATCACGACACAAAAAAAAAACGCGTCTAAAATAATAAATTGTACTAATATTGTTTTACTTTTCTAAGCAGTATTATGTATGAGTACACAAATGAAACTATTCCTTAAACAATATGAGTCTACTTAAAACAAAAAAAAACAACTTGCAATATAATACAAATAACAATCAGCTGTCGCGCGAGGTCAACAAACTCCCGTGAGTGGTATGCACAAGGTGTCTTTTAATTAATAAACTAACAATTATTTGATTATTAACAATTATTATGGTTATGAAACTGATCAATCAAGGAATGTATATTTCTCGTCTAACCATCATACCCATGTTTTAAAATGAAACCTCGCAAAACATTGAACTCACCAGAGTCAACGCGCTGGCTATGACGAGTGACACGGACACGAGCACGAGCAGCGCCGCGAGCCGCACCGGGAACCACGACACGCGCACGTACGGCTCGAACCCGGCCGGCCCGTCGCGACGCATCAACGCCTGGAACGACGTCACATGGCTTCAAAATTTGGCAAATTTGCTAACTTGATTGTCAAAACATGTGACATACATTATTATGTCATTTTCTCATATAACATAAAAAAAAACTGAAAGAAAAGGTACGTCCACAACTTCACTATTTTATCGAATTGCTACAAGAAAATTTTTTTTGTAATTAGTGCAAACTTTTTTTCTCGTAGGCCCCTTTAAAATATTTTGCAGGTTCCGATGGACCATTTTTTTTTTTGTTTCACAGACAGGGAGCATTACAACTACCGCCCAGATATCGCCATGGACAGTTATGTTGGGGTCACCGTGCCTCTTACGACCCCTAACAATTTTATTTGCCTACTTATTTATTTATTTTATTATAGGTGAGGTCTCGCCAACATTTGAGTACTTTGCTATGAAACCAGATAAATTTTCTAGGACCCCCATTTACGAATTATAGACCATAATTTTTTGGTCAACGTAGACACCGATAAAATCTCCCATAGACCACTTTGGGAATCAATGCTCCCATCCTATACCACCATACCTGATGCGCAGCTCCGAGCTGGTGCGGTGGGTGCGGCGGCGGGTTGGGCTCCGTGTGGCGCGCCGCCTCGCCGAGCAGGTAGGAGCGCAGGCCCAGCACCCCCGCCGCACACAGGCACCACGCCCTCACCCCGGCCTTCAGCCACGTTCTTGTATGCGACTGCTCCAGAAGGGCTGGTAGAATCACCTGCCACAATGGACACTGCATTAAAAACAACATGTTGAGAAAAATAAATAACCGACATGTGGTAAAATTTAATTTATTTCTTCTACTGACGAAGTTAAATTTATAATATGAAAGTAAAAGTAGCGCCCATAAAACAGGATTGTTATTTTCCTAGCTAAGGTATGCATACATATTTACACTCAATCCATTTATTCCTGAAGAGGTAGGCAAAGTCGCAACTGGTGCACCAGTTTTAACCTAACGTTATATAGGGCCCAAATTCTAGAGTGGATTGTTACGTAACTGAAAAATGTAATAACACTTTACCCGACCTGGGGATCGAACCCGATATCTTGGCATTGCAGTCAATTTATTTTAGTTTCATTAAATTTTAAAATTAATTACCTATACATTTTTAAATAAAAAAAATTAAACTGCAGTCGAAAACCACTAAGTAGCAAAAATACTATTTAACATTACCTATATACTGGTTACCAATTTCGGAGTCGATGCCTAATTAAAATTAACAATGTTTTTGTATATTTATTCACGTATTTATCTAGCTCAGCTAGAAAAAAAAAAATAAAAGTCAAGATGGCGGATCCAATATGGTGCCCAAAAACTTTGTTGGTCCAATCGGTTTTTAGAGTCGCGGATTATGGTTGTGGGATCGAATTGCTGGAGACAAATCCTGGACCTGAATTTAAATAACAAAAAAAATAAAACATAAATTAATAGTAACAGAACGATTTAAAAAAATAGTTTTCAATGTAATATAAAGAAAAAAAATATTTTAAATTGAATCAAACTTTATTTTAATCTATGTAGAGATAAAAACTTTTCGCGAGATTTATTTAAGTATGTAGCTTGAACTTGACAAAAATAAATTTCGCGACAAGCTGTTATCCCTACAAAGTTTAAAATAAATTATGATTCAATTTAAACTTTATATATTGTTTTAGAGTATTTAATTTTAGTTTGATAACCAAACGATTAAACTGATTTTTAAAAAATCTATAAAACCAACCTGGAAGTATATTCTATACAATAAAAAAAGGATTTTTCCAAATATGAAAAATATAAAAATGAAAAAAAAAATACACATCGAATAAACAAAATCCTTTTCTTGAAGTCGGTATAAACCGTGAGTCATATAACAATTTGCTTTCAAACCATAATTTAAAAATTGCTTTCCTTATAAATAATTCCGTTTAGTTTCTGTGCTATATAATTAAAAACAGAAATAATTAAAATGGAATTAGGCATTTAAACCAACAATCTACGGGACATTGAACTGTCTTACTATAATGGGTGGGTAAGTATTTAAATTTCTAATTTGTATGATTCATTCAATTTATTATGACTGTCAAACCCACATATTTTACATTTGAAAAAGTTATTTTAATAGGCAGTGGCCGGTAGGCTTCTCATATGTGAAGGTTCATCTAGGTTGCTTCCACCTTAATGTATCTTTACCCTGTCAAGCAGTATTTTGAAAGCACTGTTTTGGTCCGGTTTGAAAGACATTTCAGCTAATGTGGTTGAGTTGTTATGAAACTTAACATATTCTAATGTCTCAGAGACACGAGCACAATAACAAGTATATTTTATTTGTACGCCTCGATCATGTCTAATGGTATATAATACTATGTGTGTTGATCGCAGATTCGCTCGCATGAAAAGCGTTTCCCGCTACAGAAGTCCCTGAAACATTGTAGCGATTCATAGCGCTATCTGTACGATGCCAGCGCCATCTATTTAGAAAACTAATTAAAAATGCCCTTATTTCTCATAGCAACAAATTACCGAAATAAAAAGTATAAAATATGGTCTACCCGGTTACCAAATGTTTGCCAAATTGTTTCATCGTTTACTTCTAACAAACATGCAGACATTTTCACAAACTTTCGCTATTATAATATTTGTGAGAAGTGATATTTGGGCGACACGAAACATACAGACTATTATACTGAAAAATACCTACCTGAAGCAGCAATAACTCCAAGCTCAATTCATTAACGGGCGCTTCTGTATGCACTGCGACTGCGTACGGCAAGAATCCTGGCAGGACGTGTTTGATCACAATGATCGGGAGCCACAGCATGAACAGTACAGCCGTGCCGAAGATCATCGCGGACACGACCAGTCGACGAATGTGAGACCATACTGATAGATGGATCATTTCCTGTGAAAAAAACTTTTTTTAAGCATTTGTGAAATGCATAGATTTCCAGATCCTCGTTTGATATTTTTGTACATTATTAAAAAAAATATGATTAACATGATTAATTCATGCGACATCGTTTTATCGACACCTTCACATAAATTGATCAATCACATCATGATACTCTAGTTATGTCTTACACATTTCGATGAAAAAGTGATGACTACTCAATATAATTTAAATTGATTGCCTCGGTAAGGCATGATTAATCTAAAAGCAAAACTATTGTCTAGCTCGAAGGACCGAAATTTAAAATAAAACTTTCGTGCTATATTATCTCTTTAAAAATCTATAAAAACTATATTTAAGTCAGTATAAACGTTATATAAATGTCGAACCTCTCAACCTTTAGTTCAACAAGCCTGTAGAACATAAATTTATACAACTAATTCCATACAGTTCCAAGCTCAACTAATGTACCATTCATAACTCTGAATAGACATTAATTAGGTTTCGAGATTAAAGGCTGTAGTTAATGTCGACATCCTCTAATCACGTCACTACTCACAAACTATCTAAACATAGCAGTTTTAGTGGTGTATGTTGTGTTTAAAACTTTAGTGTTTTGACTATACTAAATTATAGAAAATCCGCAGTCAAATAATTCAAATGATAAAATCCAGGTACAAAATTTAAATAAATTGCGATGTGAAAAAATTTTAGTTTTAGTTCATTGTTATCCGCGTAAATAAAAGAAATCATTATGAATATTCTATAATTGCGAAATTAAATGGGTTTTAAGGAAAAACAGCATCAAAAGTTATTCTAATTTAGAAATTCACATCGACTTATATTTGTATAGCATATTGTCAGCAAACGATTAAAGATAGTTTTCAATAAAGAATCGAAATCGCTTTTTTCATTTCATTGCGAAAATGGACCCATCTCAAGTTTTTCTGACATGCTTACAAATGACTTGTTATAAAAATATGAATATAAAAGTTTGAGTAAATGATTATCGAGTATGTTTCATACGATTGCCCACCTCAATATACAATTTATAGGTGATACTAATAGATTATATATGATGGAGATAAAAACGATTGATATCGCCATTTTAAAAATCCGTTTTCGATAAAATCACTGTCGTAAACAATTTCTGAATGCCAATTGTTCTCTGACACCTTAAATATGATTTCAAACAAAACGGAGCCTTACCCAATAAGTCATTGTTCTCGTTTCACCTTGGCAACCTTACAATAGCTTATTATGAAATACATTAAATAATCCAAAAACTTGGAATGATTCGTCAGTTATTATTAAACAAAAATGCGTTTTTGTATCAAGCTTACGATTCCACGCAATGGTTTATTATTTTTTTACTCCACAGTAACTGCAAAGCGTAGGTACTCATTATAAATTATAAAGATAAGGAAATAATACGCAGTCTTGTTATTAAGTTTAATTAAAAGTGCTTCGCAATACGACATAATAATACAACTTATTACATTGTACGTCGTAAATAACGATTCATTTATTTTTATTGATCGATGTAACAGCAGACAGATATTTTTCACAATTACTGTTGGAATATGAGCTTTAAGCTCCGATAATTATCCGTATACCTATCTTTTGTATGTTTGCTGCTTTGAAGGCGCTAATCTCGGTAATTACAAAACTGAATTTGGAATTTTTATGTCCCTAATAAGAAGCTACATTACTCCTGAGTGTTATATGCAATAAAATATAAGTATATTATCCAGGGAAAAAATGTATCCCGGGAAAACATTTTCACGCTGGCGGAGCCGCAGGCGAAGGCTAGTTTATAATATGTTTGATCTTTTTATTTTTTCGTCACATATAGTAGCAAAACCAAAATATTACACTTACTTGCACAGGACTAAAGTCAGGATCGTTCAAATTCTTCAAGAACCACAGCACACCGGGCCTCAAAACTTCTCTGAGTAGAAGTATAAACGACGCGAAGTAGTACACATACACCATGCCCACTAGCCAATGTATGAACATCAGTGTCCATGGGGCTGCATGGAGACTCGCTTCTCGGTCCTTAAGCGTCGCGTCAAACATTGAGAGGGAGCATAGATCCAACCACCATCCGCAGACGAGGGGGATGACACCAATCTGGTGAAGATATTACGGTCGTTCAGCCAGTGTATATCGGGTTTTGAACAGGCCAGCATAATTGTGTTGATTGGGGATTATTTTATATCAGTCAACACTCTATCTAGATACTGGGAAGCATTACTGCATTAACTGGGAATTATCTTTCATCAGTCAATGCTCTATATGGACCCTACTTGCTTTGCAATCAGGCTTGGTGGGCTCAGATTGCCTTGTTCATATTAAAAAAACATACATAATATATCTCCTATATCTCATAAAGTTAGTCTGAGATTGCATTTTAGAGTCCATAGCTCATTACAAAGCAAAAAATTGTCTAGAACAAATTTAGCTTCAAATAAACTTATTTTTGTTTCTTTAAATTCCTACAAGCATAAGGACGGGCAAATGCCTGCAATGAGAGGCTTTATTTTTATATTACTATTTTTTATTTAATTTCACCTAAACTTGAAAAATCGAAACCTTGTGTAAGATAATAATTGTATACTTTGTTAAATAACCAAAATATAATGGCAAAATCTAAACACCTACCAAAATGTTTAGTAATAAAAAAAATAATGGCATAGTCAAATCATTAAAAAAAACATATCCAACATATAAAATTAAGTTTGTTGAACTATCATGTATGTTTACAATCAAGTATAGGTTTAATTTCTAAAGCATTTTAATATGCATGATGAAAGTCAACCTTTCTGTATGTATCAGAAAGTCATTAACCCACAATTTAATTTTGTGTCAATGACTAGAATATGAGTTGCTATAAGAAATTTGAGTACTGGATACAGAATTACGAACACTAGTTTTAACAATATAAAATTTTTGTTATGACATGAACTATAAATGCAAACATTTATTTATCTCACATATCTTGAGTTAGCCACTATGTGGGTGTAATTTTGTTTTATAAAAGCATGTCATTAAATTTTATTTTTTATTTCTACTAGCCTTATATTATATTGGAATTCTATAAAGCTGAAGAGTTTGTTTCAATGTGCTAATCTCGGAAACTACTAAACTAATATTAGTTTTTCTTATTACAGGAAATTACATCAATAATACTAGCTATAGGCTACTTTTTATGTCGGGAAAATATAATGTGGAACTTTTATGACGTAAATTCTTTTTTACGCAGCCTGATCCTCAAGCAAACGCTAATTTACGATATGTATCTGGCCAGATGCAAATACTTTTTTCAAAGTTAAATTACCTGGAAGTTTCTAGAGGTTTTGTATTATTACATTTAACATTCAATATTCTATTGGACCCCATTCCACTTTACTTTAGGTACACTGGGTTCACTTTGTATGCCAATGTAAAAAAAAATAAGCAAGTGATCTAATTCAAAAACTTCTTTTTATTTTACATTATTTTACACTTATTATTCCTACTAGTAATTACATTATGTCATTTTATGTTATGTCATTATTAATGCCACATTTGAAATACCCAAATGTGCACTTTGTTATTTTATGAACGGCACTATGTACTTAAATCTATAGTCATGAGTCAATTATACAATAATACAATAGATCGCATGATTGAATATGACAGATTCTGAGTTTGATCCTCTGGCCAGGAAACCAAATATAAGTGATATGCTCCAACTAGCATATTATAGTCCTGTTACATGAACATTTCATACCTATATTCTATATCATATTGGAAGTATATACTATAATAGAACTATTATAATTGGAATATTTAATTAATAACTAAATATACTAAAACATCTTACCTCAACCACAGACAGTAGGGCAACTTTAACAACCACATAGCAGAAGCCTAGAGCCTTCTTAGCACTCCTTAAACGTAGAAGTGATGCTACGCTGTGCAAGACAGCCAATATTGCTCCAACAATCACATATCCAGCTAATGCCGTCAGGGGTCCTGCAAACGGACCCTCTGCTGTCAACCCAGCTAACGCAGCTCCCAGTCTTCCAATGTGGTAGGGGCAGAAGGCAAACACAACAATAAACAATGTATTTAGAGATACAACCCAAAACACATGCTCCAAGAACACCATTGAGCCATCCAGGCCCAAGAGTCTAGCCCATGTTAACTCCTCAGCAGCAGCACGGTCCCATTCCATTGGATTCCAGTTGGCTTCATCACCAACTAGTGGATCTTCAGCTCCGTCACCATTAACCTCCTCTCTTGCAGCTCCATCGTCAACTCCTCCTTCATTCACTCTGTCATTATTATTATCGGGTAAAGGAATCTCTTCCGGTGCAGGTGCAGGCAAGTTCTCACGTTCCATCCAATCAGGACCTCCGCCATGCATTATCTGCTCTCTCAACCATACTAGACCGATGAACGAAAACAGTGTACAAGTCACAACAAAGCATCCAGAAAAAACATCTTTAGCCAAGTTTTCGGCTGAGACAATGTCAAATGGCAGCGAGATTACAGGGTCTAGGGACCCGGAAAACAGACAGCGGTAAGTTCGACAGGCAGTGAGAGGTACTATGCCGAGCCAAGCGAGAGCGACCAGCGTGTAGTGAAGCCAGTCCTTCACAGCCGAGGCCACGGACGTGACCAAACCGCCCACAACGTCACGTATTGGTAGCCTTCGCGGCATGTCCGGCGAATAAATAGGCATAAACGAGAATCGGTGGCCACACAGCTCGCAAATCTCCTTCCTCGAGTATCTCATCCATTGTACTAAACATTCTTGATGGATCCATTTAATCGAGCCAGTACAGATGCATGGATGAAACAGGGGCCGGTCCGAAGTCGCCTCCGAGCGACAGAACCGGCAGAAATCCGCGCCGGACGAATCCGAGTCCATCATTATGTTCAATCCAGTTTGTCTGGTTCTTTATACGTTCTACGACACTGGTCTATTGTCACGATTGTCGTACAACGAATGGAATTATTTTGTAATAAATATTCACCACTACTTAACACTCACTTCTTCGAAAGCAAAACTAACAAATAGCACAAAATACAACAGATTTTTAATAAAAAGTATAGGTATTTTCTCTTTGTTTGACAACCGCAATACAGTATAGCCAACATCGATAACAAAAAAACTACCAACTATACACGTCAGCTGTTTAGAAACTACGAAACTAATATATTTTTGAGGCATAAATCATATAAACATCTGAGTAATTTATTTATATTTTTTTTTTAATAAAAGTATATAAAACATAATGTTGATTCAAGGAAAACACATTTTTTATCATATAAGCATCTTTTATCGGTTTATAACATTATTATGGACAGTTATCAGTACCATTCAGTTTTACAGCAATATAACTTTTTTATTAAAATGTAATTATGCTAATCACATTTCAATAAATAAGACGATAATACATCTAAATTCTCTACTTTATCTCTCTCTTCTAACAATATGGTGGAAAGTTTACTAATTTGGCAACACTACTGAGAGCCTATTTTTCAAAATGTTACTAGAAAAAAAAGCGCGGGAAACTTGGAAATAGGCGGACGTGTTTTTTTTTAATCTTGATATAAAATAATTAATTTTGTAAATATAAGTTATCAGTAGGGTTAAATTTTCTGTATATTTTGTAGATTAGTGTTTTTTTTAAACTGTAGAATAGTAAGGTCTTATGAATTTGCCGCCTGATCCGGGGGGCTTAGTCCCTCCGGCGGGCAACTTTGTCACAATTGAGACTGAAAAGTCACATAATTATGCCTCCGAGTCGGGTATGGAGACAGATGCATCTGCATCAGCCCGGCCTCTAAAAAGAAGTCGCCGACATGTATGCAAGCGTTGCAATAAAAGACGTAAAAACACGGCTCTTCTGATGATAACCTACATGGCTGTGATTGCGAAGATCTTTCTCAGACTAGTCAACCCCAATCGATTAACAAACTTATTACCTCAGAAACCCCGATTCCCGCGCAAACTGTAGGCAGGAAAGTATATGATGGTTCGGATAGTGCGCCTTTTGTTATTCACGTACAAAAACATATTATTCAGGACAATGACTCTACCACTTTGCATCCACTTTCGTTTGGGAGATTCCTACAACGTAACAATTTTAAAAATATTATTAATGGTAGTGTTAAGAGGATAGGCAGAAATAAAATTTCTTTGGCTTTTCTACATTTATTGACGCCAACTCTTTTATTACTCATGAAAATCTGTCTAAATTTAATTATAAGGCATTCATTCCGTCTTTTAACGTAACTAGAATGGGTTTAGTGCGTGGTGTGCCAGTAGAGTGGTCTCCGGAAGAGATAATAGAAAATTCATCTGTACCAATTGGTTGTGGACCTATTTTAAAAGTCCGCAGATTAAACTTTAAAACTTTAGTAGACGGCTCTATGGTGTGGAAGCCCTCTCAAACCATTGTATGCACATTTGATGGCCAAGTTCTTCCAAAACGAATTTTTATGTCCTACAATTCAATGCCTGTGGACCTTTATATTTACCCTACTATACAGTGCTTTTATTGCTGTCGGTTTGGGCACACTAAAATACAATGTAGGAGCAAACCAAGGTGTTACAAATGCGGCGATAGCCATACTGGGGACTCTTGTGACAGGGATGAACGTAATGCCAATTGCTGCTTATGCTCAGGTTTTCACTTTGCTACTAGTAAAGTATGTCCTGAGCTCTCAAGGCAGATACAAATAAAAACCTATATGGCCCAGAACTCTGTATCTTATGCAGAAGCCAGTAAATTGCTCCCACCAGTGACTAAATCTTTTGCTGACACCCTTATATCTCAAACTCCCAGAGAAATTGAAACTTCTTCACCTATTACATTCAATCAACATTCTTCAAGTTATAAAAAACTGTTTTTCGCAAACCTCAGCCCCCCAAGAGCCCTTCTAAAGGGTATAATAAGGAAGCCCACAACAATATTTTAAAAGAATTTAGAATTCCTGAGCCCACTAACGGCTGTGCCATCAATGAAGTACTTAAAGACAATACTGTAAAACAATTCAATATCATGGAATTTATTACAGCATTAATTAACCTTTTATCCCATTTAACATATCACCGTCCAACGCTGCTTCACTTCATAGTCTCATTTCTTCGATATCACCCCAAAATGGACAATCAAGTTCATTTAATCCAATGGAATTGCCGCGAGCGCCAATAAATAAAAAAGTGATATTATTTATTTAATAAATAAATACGAACCTTTTAGTTTTTGCCTTGTGTGAAACATGGTTCAAATCAAATAATATATTTAAAATTAATGGTTATACAACAGTAAGAGAGGATAGACCAGATGGATATGGTGGAGTAGCTATACTTGTGAAGGATTCAATTCCTTTCACTGTGGTTTCTCTACCATCACACAGTGAAGAAATCTCAATCATAGCTATAATTATAAATAAAACATGTATTATATCTGTATATATATCTCACCCTTCTCATTCTTCACTTAATGAAATTAACAGTATTCTTTCCACACTTACTAATCCTTATATACTGTTAGGTGATTTTAACTGCCATCACCAGTCATGGGGTAGTTCAACTTCTAACTCCTATGGGGAAGAACTACTCAATATATTTGATACACATAATTTATGTATATTAAATTCTGGTTCCCCACACGTCGCAGTGATCCAAGTCAGAACAATAGCGCAATAGATTTATCTGTCTGCACTCCTAACTTTGCTTCTCGTCTCACTTGGTGCACCCTTCCCTTAACATATGGTAGTGATCATTTCCCTATCAAAATATCTTTTCCATTCCCAATCCCACATTCACAACCTAGAATATCTCACTTAAAACACAAACTTCCACATAGTAAGAGCAGCACTTGGCTAAATTATAAAAATTATGTTGACAATCAGCTATCTTCTCTTCCAATTGTCAATAATGGAAATGAGCAGGATTGTGCAGAAGTATTAGCTAAAATTCTTGTTTCCGCTGCAGATGATGCTTTCCCAGTAAAAATTAATCATTCATTTAGGAAGATCCCAATGCCTCCGTGGTGGGACTCGGAATGCACAGCTGCAGCTAAAAACGTAAAGAAGCTGAAATAGAATATAGTTTAAATATGACCCAAGAAAACTTCATATACCTCTCTAGTATTATTACACAGACTCGAAAACTCTATAAACTGAAGAAAAGAGAGAGTTGGCATAATTTTTGCTCTGTCATTTCACCGAATACACCCCCTTCAGCTGTTTGGCGTAATATTAGGAGATTCCGGTCTGCATTTTCGGACCACACTACTTCCCGTATCCCGGATAATTTAGCAGGTGAATTTATAGATACATTAGCTCCTCCCTGGGTACCTCAAGAAGTTACTTTACAACCGGTAATTCGTGTGGAATCCAATATAACCTCTGATGACACGTCATTAAAAATCCCTTTCAATATTGAGGAATTGAAAGGTATCCTTTCTAATACTGTAGACTCATCTCCAGGTATCGATGGCATCCCATACTCATTTTTATCTAATGCTAGTCCCACTGTTCATTCTTATTATTTATCTCTTATCAATTCCGTAATGACAACAGGAAACATTCCTCAGATGTGGAAACGTCATGTGGTGTTGCCAATTCTCAAACCTAGTAAAATTCCGTCTGATATTTCATCATATCGTCCTATCGTTCTCAGTCCGGTTCTAATGAAAATAGCAGAGCATCTTATTAAAAATCGGCTAGAATGGTACATAGAAAATAAAGACTTACTGCCAAAAACTCAATACGGTTTTCGAAAAGGAAAAGTACATTCGACTGTTTAAGTATTTTTACTACAGATGTTCGTTTATCCTTCTCAAAAATTGCTCGACAGTTGCTGTATTTCTAGATATAAATGGGGCTTATGATAACGTCATATTATCTATCCTGCATAAGAAATTACAATCACTCAGCGTTCCAATAAATCTCTCAAATTTCATAATAAACATTTTACATGATCGTACGGTTAGCATTTCAACTACTCAGCAACAGTTAATTCGACATGTATGGAAAGGGCTTCCGCAAGGCTCGGTACTTAGTCCTTTGTTATACAATATATACACGTACGACTTGGACCGCTCTTTAATAATGATGTTCAAGTTTTACAATATGCGGACGACTTACTACTATATTATAGTTCCCATTCAGTAGAACACGCTTGTTTAGTTTTAAACTCTGCTCTTCAATCTCTATCG